>NW_027185269.1:217500-221878 GCF_022577435.1 Embiotoca jacksoni
CCGGTGAAAAAGTTTTTTGTTTGTTTTAATGATTGGCGGGAAGGGGGGGGGGATCCAGATGTTTCTGGATTTTGAGTTAAACGATTTTCTTTTACAAAACCTCGACTGGTTAAATCCAAACGGCTCATTTACGTTACAGAGAATGCGACATAAATGCAGATGTTCACAAATGACTTTTTGGTATCACGCAAATTAGAAGGAATAAAACAAAAACAACAACAAAAATCTGTTTGCAAAACACAAAACAAAAAAAAGGATTTAGTTTTACGTTTGAAATGTGCTAAAAACATCTGGAGTATACTTGGTAGGATTTACAGGACGTGAGCCGTGGATGTAAAGAGTTGAACTGTTTAGTGACGCGTGTTACACTTTAACGAAGGACCTTAAATATGTTGTGTCGGCAACATTTCACGGTGTCAAATAATGGATTTTTTTTTTTTTTTTACACGTATACCATTTTGATTTTGATTTTCTTTATTTAACCTTGTCGAATGACCCGATTTTTAAGAAAACGCAGCTTCCAGTTGATGTTTTGGTTTCTGATTTATTCATTTAGTCGCTGGACACACTGCGCGTATGTTTTCCCAGCGTGATCTCTGCTCTGTTGCGTAACGGGATCCTTCGCAACAGAGAAGTCTTCCAGACTCTACGTTGTGTTTGCTGTCACTTTCACGTCTCCCGGAGAAGGTTCAGATCGCAACTTAGACGTAAAGCCCGGTTGAGCGAGCGATAGATTGCTACCTTTTGAGTGCGACTTCAACGAACGGCAAAATTTGCCGACGTGTCCGAGGGACGAAGCGCGAGACGGATGGGACGGACGCGAGAGACGTTTCCCCCCCCCCCCCCCCCCCCCCGTCTCACTCGACACTTCCAGACTCTCCGCCGCCGATCTCCTCTCCCGTTTCCTCCTCTCCTCTGGACGGGGCAGAGCGGCGGTGAGCTCGGCACATCTGTCTGCGTCATCCTCCTCCTCCTCCTCCTCCTCTTCCTCCTCTTCCTCCTCCTCCCTGTTCCTCTTCATCTTTTCCTCCTTTTGTCTGTCCTCCCCATCTTCCTCTTCCCCAACTCTTCGAGCCCGTCAAACTCACTGGGAGACAACAAGGACCACCACCACAACAACAACAACAACAACAACAACAACAACAACAACAAAAATCTCTCCGATAAGAAGAGTCAAGAATGAAAGCAACTAAAGACGGTCATCGTGTATATCCTTTACTTTTTAAAAAAAATTTTTTATCTCGCACTCAAACATAAATATAACACGTCTTTCGCAGCTGCTGTGTGTTTATCGGCGGTCCAGGGTTTGTAAATCCCGGGTTAAGGTCACTCGGACACGAGGAACCACAAATTCCCGCGAGGTATTTTTTTTTGCTCCTCTGTATATTTTCATTTGTCATTCGCTCGACTTCTTTTCCGTTCCCATCCGTAAACAATATCCTCCTCAACCCCTTTCTCAATCGAGCAGCTGTGAGAAAGTTGTGAAACGGCAAATTCATATTACCGATCCTGCTTTGGGGGGAAAAAAAAACTACACCTACGGGTCAGTTTCTGTACATTTAATGTGATTTAATAATAAGAAAAAAATAATAATAATAATAAAATAAGGAAAGCAAAGCAGTTCGATTTTGGGTTTAATTTTCTTGTCTTTTCTTTTTCTAGAGAATATTTTTAAATCTTAATTTTTTTATTTTGTTATCTGTACTCTGTCAGTCCTGAATAGTTTTGTTCAAGCTGAACTCCTGAAAGTATCAAAGAGATAAAAAAAAATAAAAATAAAAAAAAAGCAAGAAAAAAAGACGTATCTTTATTAGTATCAACACCTGGTGTCCTACGAGCCTTTCCTCCATTTAATATACTGCCACACAGGTACCGATACATTTTCTGTTTCAAGCACGAAGCCGGTTTCTCGGTACGTTATCGTTACATACGTTTAATACGCCGCGCGTGTGCGTAACTTACCAAAAGTTGACTTTTGCTTGACTGGAACACCGGTCCACCGCCGGAGAGCTGCCGCACTTTGGATTACCTGGGCGACGCGAAGCGTGACACTGACACGCCGCCCCTCTGGTGGACCGGCGGGTGTATTACACGCTTTCGGCTGAAAATAGGCAACTGCCCACCCCCCCCCCCTCCCCTCCCCTTCACGTCCTGCCGCGCCGCCAGCTCCGCCCTGTCGACACGGCCTCGTCCTCTCAGCGGCGTTGTCTTTCATCATCTTCCCTCTCCTTGAACGAGTCAGAGAAGAGGACAGAGAGAGACACGCTCCGTCTGCACGCAAAACGCGTGTCCGTCTGTCATCCACGCAGACGGACACGCTGACGGATGAAACGCCGGCTGCGGCTCTCGCAGCGGAAGGGCTCGGACTGTTCGGAGAAGGACATTCACTTAAAGACGGTCCCCCCCCCCCCCCCCCCCCCCGGTACCGTTGAGGACAGACAGACAGACGGCGATAGAGAAAAAGGAAAACAAACACGAAGACAATGTCACTCAGACTTGACTTTTTTTTTTTTTTTTTTTTTAATGGCACCAATATCAAGATTACAATGGGAGGAGACATTTCTTCTTTTTTTTTTTTTTAAACCTAAATGACGATAGACTGTACAAGATTGTCGATACGAAGGTTATCGATAAAAATTCTGTATATTTTGTCAACGCGTATAAATACAGTATCTTACAATGACATGAACACGGTATTTGCTACATAGCTTACATTGTGACTATAAACACAAAAATCCATTCATGCAGTATAATGCCCAATTATATGAAAAAAAAAAAAAAATACAAATAAACACGTCAACAAGAAAATAAATTAGGAAACGCGCTTTCTTTCATCAACCCGTTCAGCGTTTACAGAGTGCGCCGGGCCGACGTGCCGCCTCGAGCTTCTGCCCTCCTCGACTCTTGTCATTTCACCGCCGACGTCGTCGTCCCCCGGCGGCCCGTCCCCCGGCGGCCCGTCCACCGGCGGTCCTTCAGCTTCGACGCGTTCGGCTCGAAACGAAGGCGGAAACAAGAATCGAAGTTTTCATTGCTCCAAAACAGGAAGGAAAAACTTTGCAGTAAAATGTACACCAGGTTGTTTTTTGTTTTTTTATTATTATTATTTCCACAGGGATTTTTTTTTTTTTTTTTTTTTCTGGGTGACTTTTGTCGCACTTTTTCTTCGCTGCCCGACGTTTCATTTAACAGGTTTAAGACGGGGGAACCAGGCGGCAGGATAAAGGAAGAGAACAATAATTTAGGTCACTGTTTGAAACGTCAAAACGCACACTCTTTATTTGGGCTTCAACATCTTAAAAAGTCTGAATAGATTTTTGTACATCTGATATATATCTGTATCTGGGGTACTGTATATTTATAGAAGCTGAATCGGTGAGTAAAACGACACAAAGAACTTCACAGGTGTCAAACTAATTTTCCTCCGAGTGACTTAAAACATTAAAAAAAAATAAAAAAAAATAAAAATAATACAAAGCAACCGGAAGCTTTGCTGGTGGTTTTAATCCGCCTGCACCGTCCTTTGTGTGTGTGTGCAGATAACATGCCGGAGTAAATATGAAAATAAAAAAAAACGAGTATAGGAATTCTCTATAAAAATATACTGTATATGTACACTGTCCTTCTAGACTTTAGAGATTTATGTGCAAAAATAAATGGCGAAGAACGGAGCACTGAAGTCACCGGACGACCTCGATACATCATTTCCTGTCACGTGGTTCACCCGCCGACGCTTGCCGCGACGTATTTCGGCGAGCCCTCGGCAAGCGTCGCCGAGAGAAGCGACGGCTTCACCGCGAACGGTTTCATTCATGTAAATCCATTTCTGTGTATATATATATATATATATATATATATCTATGTATTTTTTTTTTTTTATTAAAGTTCAAACATCTTTGGACAGAGTCACCGCGCCGTTTTGAACACGCGGGCTGAAATCGTCATTTTACAACCGTTTTTTTTTTTTTTAATTTTTTTTTTTTTTTTTTTTTTTATGTAGCGGTCAGATCGATGAGCGCTCAAACGCAGAGAGAGAGAGAGGAGACGAGACGACGGACCACCCGAGGAGGAAGCCGAAGAGAAGAAGAGGTCGGTTTAAAGAAACGGAGCGACTGAACGAAGGCGGCGACCGGGGTGTGCCTCTCGAACAGAAAACCCCGCTTCGCTGCTGTTATTATTCGGTGACTAATCTTTAGAGCCCCCCCCCCCCGCCCGCTCGGTCGGGCCGGCGCCCCGAGACGCGCTCTCGAATTGAAACGGTGACGCGGCAGACGCGATGTACCGAACCGGGATGAAGATAGGGTGCCCGCGTCGGCGTATAATCATCCACGTACGGCGGGTAGCTGTATTTGAAGCCTCGTAGTGGAAGCGGAGGTGG
>NW_027185270.1:5000-112500 GCF_022577435.1 Embiotoca jacksoni
TCCACATTCTGTTTCCGGTTTCCTGTCTCAGCTCGCTTTGGGACAAACGGGCTAAAAAGACATAGTGGACGGTGAGGACGTCCTATTCAATGTTTCCTTTAGTAACTAGATTTCTAATCCAAATGAAGCAGCAGCAGCAGCCGGCCAGGCAGCATGTGTTTCCTTCATGTTAGCGGTGACAGAGTGCTGCACCTGTTACCTGTTCTAATGATCTTTTAGCTTTCTGCTGAAGAGGTTTAATCTTTGTGACCGTTGTCCATCGTGGAAGGATGAACAGCTGAGCAACAGCCATATTTAAAGAGACTCTGATACTAAACATAATGTTCTTCTTCTGGAGTGACAACAAAGTGATAAAAGAAGCCTTGTTTAAAAAAAAAAAAAAAAAGGGGAATTTTTCTTAGTGACATATAGAGATTGCTGGATTTGATCCTATTTGCTCCGAACTAATCAACAAGGTCATATGTTATCGTGACATTACAAATTGTATAGATTGTCACTAAATGTTCACTTGTAAGATGATTTAAGCCTTTGTAATATTTTACAGTAGTTATTTGAACTATTTTAGCGCCTACATCTGAGGCAGCGTTCTCCGTATCCAAGTGAAATTTAAAAAATAACCGGCCTTTATTATGTGAATGCTGATTCAGCATTTTTACTATTGACATCCTGTTTCTGACTTCTTGCACGTTTTTTCTTTGGTCACTCACTACTTGTGCATACTCACTGATTTCAACCATTCTCATTTTTTAATTGTTCAACTCTTTCAGGACTTTTATGCTGACATTCAACTTTTTCAAATATTTAGCATTTTCAAAATATTAAGCATTTTTTAACATGTTTGTAACATTTGAGTGGATGAGGAGATTCTTCAACTCCTCTCAAACTTTCTGTCGTTGTCACAACAGCAGCCAGACATCATCTCTCTCAGATTCCTCATGTTTGCCGTGTTTCTTTGTCTGATTATTTGTGTAACGTGTCCGAGCCGTCCTCTGCTGAGTCGCAGCTCCGCCTCACCTGCTCCTGATCACAAGTGACAAAACTGCAGTCAGTGAACTCATCAGCTTCTCCTGATGAAATGATGATTATAAAATGCATTTCTTTTTGTTAAACCTCTAGTGTGATCCATCTTTGCTGTGGGCACGAACCGGGCCGTAACACAAAATATACAAAAATAATATAAAATGCTCGTCAAAACATTTAAACATTTCAGTTTTTGTCATAAACAGCAACAGAATTCTTCATAATGCTTGTAGTTTGATTGCAGTTTATTGAAGAGATGTAGTTGTACAAGATGAAGAAAAATCCTACCATGAAATCTGTTGGGTTGTGTGGTTCTGGTCTGGTGGTTGTGCTCTGAACTGTGCTCTTCCTGTATCTGTACCCATCTCTCCTGTTTCCTGTGCCCTGTATAAACAACAACCCACACACCCATGTGCATTCAATTACTGCTACCAGGTGCTTTTTATGTGTATCAATCCATTCGCTCTTTATAAAGCCGACCTACTCCACTCTCATTGGTTTGTTTTAAACTTTACCTCTGGGCCACGTGATCGGGGGGAAGTGTGTATGGGGGCTAAGATCAAAGAGGTTCATAGATACCTTGACAGGTCAAAGGTCCCCAACCATAAAAAAGATCCTTCCGTCCTGGGCCATAAAAGGGGCGGGGCTTAGGGGTCATAAATCATTTGACAGGTCAGTTCAAAGGTCACCATCAATCACTCGTAAATTCCTTTTTGGCAGTTAGTGGGTTATATCACTCTCTTGCATCATGATCTCAGTTAACTGAATGAAAGGCTGCACGCATCAGTCTGTGTGTCTATGGCAATCACATCGAATTCAACTGGATCAAATCAAACAGTATTGATCCGGTTTCCTCTGCAGTCGGTGGGAGCAGCAGGCAGCTCAGTCCTCCCCGCAGGATCTGGATCTGTTCAGCATCATTCAGCTGACTCGCCTCGGCTACCTGTGGCCCTTCATTATGACCCCATTCAGTCAGCCCGGCTTCCTGCCAGCGCCGCTGCTCACACAACCGGAAAAGAACCACAGCAGCTCTTAATCATTGCCGCTTCACTGTTCCTGCAGTCTGCTGAGAAGATTATGTCTTTCAAACCAGAGGGAAGAACGACCAGAGAAGAACTGTGTCCAAAGACACAGAAAACACATTATCTGTTCAGCTCCTGCCTGCATCATCTAATGATCCCGAACATATGAAAGGAAGCAGGATGTAAAACCTCTGAAATACAACTAAATAACTCCAGGTTGAACTTCTCCAAAACAGAAAGGAGGATTCAGGACTTCATATTTCATCAACTGTCTGCAACCGCAGTGAAGATCATTCTGTTCCAGTTCAAACTGTTTCACAGAAACATTATGAAAGATGGACCGCAACCACAAACATCACATTACACTTCATTAATGCATTTTTCGCCCCTCTTGAAACGTGATGTCATCAGAACACGACGCCCGGCTCGTCTCTTCATCAACTCAGACCAGCGCTCAGAGAGACGTGTGTCACTCGAGTGCTGGTTTTGATCAAGAACTGAAGCTGAAACAGTTCCTCATTCAGGTTGTAACTTCTCTGAGCTCCGTGCACGTTGTTCCTGTTACACGTCATCTTCCCCCTCTGCAGGTTGGTCGTATGGTTGAACCTGACAGACCACTAAAACCCTAAAACATGAGGGTTGTTTATCTGTTGTGTTCAGAGCAGGTAGCTTTTCTGCTGAGTCAGCACCTCCACACAGCTGACTGGTTGTTTACTGATCAGGACGAGTGGCTGAAACACTGAACGTGGACTGACAGAGCTTTAAAAACGGGAGCAGGAAGGTGTTCTGGTTGAATTTGTCAGTTCAACAGTTATTCAGAGAACATCTCTCTCTAACTCCCGGTGTTGCCCCGCCTGGGAGGGCGGGGCAACACCGGGAGGGCGTCGACAGGTCATACAACGGCACTCCAGGTGCTCGGTGGACTCTTTGTCAGCTCCATTTACCATCGGTGGACTCCAACAGCTCTGGACCCATTTCAAGATGAGATGGAGGTGATGGAGGTGATGGACATGGTTCCCACCATCTTCAGCCTCATCATGTCTCCCAGTGAATCCTGAGGCTCTTGCTGGTTCTGTTCTGCAGCAGTCTGTGTGTGTTCATGTTCACTTCATGTTGTTTCTGATGTGAATCCTCCCTTCAGTGAACAACAGCTGTTTCTAATTATAGTTATGGTCATATATAGTTGTATGTATATTATAGTTTTAGTTATATATAATTATAGCTATGGTTATGTATAGTTATAGTTAGTTATAATTATAGTTATAGTTAATTATGGTTATAGTTATATATAGTTATGGCTATATATAGTTAGAGTTAGTTAGAGTAATATATGGTTATAGTTAGTTATAGTTAGTTATCGTTAGATATGGTTAGAGTTATACATAATTATAGTTAGTTATAGTACGACATGGTTAGAGTTATGGTTAGTTATAGTTATATATGGTTATAGTTACATATAATTATAGTTACTTATAGTTATAGTTAGTGATAGTTATATATGGTTATAGTTATAGCTAGTTACAGTTATATATGGTTGTAGTTATATATCATTATAGTTAGTTATAGCTGTAGTTATAATTATAGTTAGTTATAGTTATAGATAGTTATAGTTATATATGATTATAGTTCATTTTAGTTATATGTGTCAGGATCCCTGTCTGACCCAGTGTGTTTGAACCTTTGTTCCCCCGGATCTCCTCTCCTGGTGTGCTCAGTCATTCCCCTGGTTGTTGTTGTTGTTGTTGTTGTTGTTGTTGTTGTTGTTGTTGTTGTTGTCTGCCATGTGCTTGGTGTTTTGTTCTGTTTCTCCACTGCCCGCCTCCAGACTCCTCCCACTTCTACTCCCCTGCTCTGTCAGCACAGCTGCTGGCAATCCAGTTGATCACCTCCTGGGAGTATATCAACCCCGGTCCTGCACTCCAGCGCCGTCAGTCTGTTCTGTCTTCTCACCCGCAACCTGTCAGCGTACCTGCAGTCTACCTGACCCGTCCCACCTGACCCGTCCCCTTGTCTTGTGGACAGACGCACGAGCTAACTGTCTGCTAGAACTCTGTTTCAACGTTGGAAAGATGATTATGATAGATAATTCTTTTTATTTGTGAAGTTAGCATCGTCCCAGGATGGACTCAGAGGAGGAGCTAACTAGTGATGGTGAGATGAAGCCTCATGAGGCATCGAACCACTTCAGCCAATTGGTTCCAGAAAGGGTTCATTACTCGAAGCTTCATGTGCACACGAAACCACCTACTGGCCAAGTGTATAATCACAGGCAGCTGTATCTGAACCACATCATGTGATGCATTGAATGTTTGTGTCTGTTATGGCTGTTGGGAATGACTATGAATTACAAAAATGTATGACCAAATAATTTCTGTACATAAATTATCACATATGTGCATAATAAAATATTTTTTGAATGTATTCTGTGTTTGTAAATTTTCCCAAAATGGTAGTATCATATGATATGGCAGGTTGTGTAATCATGTTTTTCTGTCACTAGGAAAATGTCATGGGCTTCAGCAGGCAGAGGACAGTGGAAGTGCTTGTGGAACTAGGAAGAGGGGACTGAATATGCTTGTGTAACTTGGACAATGATGTACAGGACAGGGGACATTTTATTCATTTTTATTCAGAAATAACAGTTTCTCAACAGTTTTTGGTTTTAAACGATTCCTTTTTTTTGACACAACCTCTCCGGCCTTTGAAAACACCCTTTCACAGGGTACAGAAGATGCTGGCGTGCACACAAACGCAAGAGCAAGTCTATATAAATTTGGATACAGTAAATGTTGCCTCTCCCAGTACTCCAGAGGGTTTTCCAGCCTGCTTATATTTGGCTCTGACAGGTAGCGCTGGACCTCCACAGTGGCATCTGCTGTCACATTTAGAGTCTTCCGTGCCTCCATGACGCTGGTGTCGAAACGATGCCACAGTTTGCTACCTAAAAGGAAACCACAGATCATGTTTCTAAGTGTTCTCATAGGAATAATTGATCTCAAAATGTAAAATAATAGATTACCTCCTGTGACATCATGAGAGGTGGAAGCCTGGGGGATTTCCTCTCTGCTTTGTGTTGACCGTATAATGGTGGCACACTCGGAGGTCAGTCGTTTTATTGCTTCGGTGGCTTTTGTTTGGCTGAAAAATCCTATTACTTTAAATCGGGGGTCCAGGAGGGTAGCAAGAGACATGTTGCTCATCGACTGCAAAGTGTACAGCTTCTCCCGGAGTTGCCTGATGAGCTGGTCTCCCATTTCCAACGCTGCTGCAGGTGCCGGCTTTGTTATTTCCTCCTGAAGGGTGTGATCCAGCATCTTCACGAGGGGGACAACTTTGGAGGCAGACACATTTTCCTCTGCTGACAGCTCTACAGTGGCATCATAGAAGGGAGACAGCAAAGAAAGGCACCCTCCAACAATGTTGAACTCTTCTGATGTTAGGAAGGGGATGTCATGTTGTCACCCAGCTAACGCTGGTCCTACTGGCTCCCTTTGCTCCACCAAACGTTGCAGCATCAAATATGTGCTGCTCCATCTGGTCTCCACTTCTTGCATGAGCTTCATGTTTGCCATCCCCAGATGAAGTTGCACTTGTGTAAGCTTCTCCTTTAAAGATACAGATGAGTAGGCCATTAAATCACTGCAGTAGGAACACAGACAAACTATTAGCGTTATTAGAAATTGGAATAAAGGGAAAGAGCATACCTCAGCAGTGGTGCTGCTTCTAAAGAAGCCAACCAGCTTCCGTGCTTTGGCCCGGATGCCAGAGAGCACAGGCTGCTGGTCAAGTGTCTTCTTCACTATCAGATTCAGTGTGTGTGCAATGCAAATATGGTGCCGAAGCTTCAGCTCTCTCACACAGGCAACCATATTGGGAGCACCATCAGTGACCATACATGTCACCTTATTGGCGATTCCCCATTCCTCCATCAGGGAGGCTTTCACACGAGCTATATTTTCAGCAGTGTGTGATTGGGGGAATGCCTGCACTCCTAACAGCACTGAACTGAGTGTGTTTTCTCACCCACAAAATGGCATGTTACAGCCAGGTAGGCATCCATATTGATGGATGTCCACATGTCAGAAGTAAGGCTAACAGCAGCCACCTTTTCCACTTTAGCCTTAGCCTTCTCCTTAGCTGACTCATACTTGGCCTCCACCATGGCCTTCAGAGCCTCAAGGAAAAAATATATAGTGCTGAACTGTGAGACACAATAAAGTACTCATTTGTTTCATGCATGCACCCATACATACCTGCCTTGTAGGGAGAACATAATTAGGATCCAGTTTGGACACAAATGCCCTGAATCCAACATCATCCACAATACTGAAGGGCTGTGTGTCCTTCACTATCATGGAGACGAGGGCTTCATCCAGCTCTTGTTTTCTGGTGGCTGGTTAAAAGAGAATAAATACAGAGTCTGTTACCTGTCTTTATTTGAACAATAAACAAAAGTGAACAGGGAAAAATTGTGATGGTGCATTTGTAATATTGTAATGACTTACCTTGGCTGGGTGAAGCTCCAGTTTCCTCCTTATTCTCATGCAAGGCACGGTAACGCCTCAGCATGGATGATGTGTTGTTATTGTACCCCAACTCCTTGGAGCACAATAAACACCTCACCTTTGAATAAAATAAGAAACTGTGAAAAATACAGTTCTTGATAAGCAAACCTAATGTGTCTGAAATAGAGTTAGATTTAGCTTACCTTATTAGGAGTTATCAAATCAAAGTGTTCCCACAGGGGAAATCATCCTCTTCCCAGCTGGCTCCATCTTATCACCTCCTTCTCTCCTCACTCTCCTAAATCTCCAAACTATCTCTCTCTCTCTAACTTCTCCAAACTATCTCTCTCTCTCTAAACTCTCCAAACTATATAAACGCTATCCAAACTATCCAAACTCTCAACTGACCGCAACTCTCCACCAACAACCCACATTTTGAATGGAGCCTGAGGGGTTTATATTGCCGTCAAACCTCCCGGCAACACCTGAACCACTTCCCGAAGCAGTCACGTGGTACAGCCGGGCAGCGAGGCTTCGGACGTCATCATTTTTGGCTCCTCCTCTAAATGAAGCAAGCCTCGACACACGCTTCGAGGAAACGCCCCCTCCGTTACTCGACACACGCTTCGAAGCGTCGGCACATCTCGTAACATCACTAGAGCTGACGTAGAGATGAATCAAAGAAATCATCTAACATCAACTCAGGGACTTATTTGATGTTAAAACCTCCATGTGGAGGGTTAATGACAGGGAATAGAAAAACTGAAGAGTTTAATATCAACCTGAAGGAAGTGTCTTAAAGACAGTTTAATACGACTATTAGAGACATGTTAATAAACCTGGACAGACGGACGTGATGGAAACATGATCAGGTGACACATGCTACCTGGTGGGACATTACATACCCGCGGTCAACCATGAGTCCTATGATATGTTCTTTACAATGAGGAGGACAATCGATGAACAGCGTGAAGGAGTTGAAATTTGGTTAAATGAAAGAAGTACATGGATGAAGGGAAATGCTTTAGGATGGAGAATAAAACTTCAGATGAATATATATAATTATACATAATTATATATCATCTAAATAAGTGTAATTCCCCAAATTAATACATTTTACTTCCCCTAATAAATGAATGTTAATTCCGAGGGGTCACCGGCTTGTTTCATAGACTCTGGATGCAAGTCCAGGTCCTGTTCTACACACTCCCGTACAGTAGGTGGCGGTATGCACCTGAACTACTGTAATGCAATCCGCCAGTAAACGTTAAGAAGAAGAAGAAGAAGAAGAAGAAGAAGAAGAAGAAGAAACCCACGACGGAGAGGCCCACAAGGTCGTGTAGCAGCGAAGAGCCATGATGTCCCTGGCCGCCCGTTCAGGGGCTTTCTCCCCGTACATGCAGGCCACAGCCTTTACGGTCTCCGGGCCGCTCAAAGCTCTGGTTCCCGGGGTGGTGGTGAAGGGGGAGAAGGTTTTGTTGAACCCGAAGAAGCCGTTCCTGTGCCGCGAGTCGCTGGCCGGTCAGAGCCCAAAGACGGGTCCCGCTGTAACGGTTAGCATCAACGGTGAGTCCCGTCCTCTGTTAGCATTAGCATCACTGAAGCCTACCGTGAACCACCGCGGGCTGGCAGCGAACACATCATCGGTGTCCGTCACATCTGTCACCCGGTAACCTCCCCGGTTACCGGGTGACAGCTGGCTAACGTCACCAGCTCGCTGTTCCAGGGAGTTAGCTCGTCTCCTGTTAGCCCGGGAGGTTAAACAGCGGCTCCACCTCCCGGTGGGTCTGTGTGGGTGTAACGGTGTTTCAATTAACGTCACAGTAACACATCAGTGTAGTGATGGTTGGTTGGTTGGTTGGTTGGTTGTCGACATCAGTGTAGTGATGGTTGGTTGGTTGGTTGGTTGGTTGGTTGTCGACATCAGTGTAGTGATGGTTGGTTGGTTGGTTGGTTGGTTGTCGACATCAGTGTTGTGATGGTTGGTTGGTTGTCGACATCAGTGTTGTGATGGTTGGTTGGTTGGTTGGTTGTCGACATCAGTGTTGTGATGGTTGGTTGGTTGGTTGGTTGTCGACATCAGTGTTGTGATGGTTGGTTGGTTGTCGACATCAGTGTTGTGATGGTTGGTTGGTTGGTTGGTTGTCGACATCAATGTTGTGATGGTTGGTTGGTTGGTTGGTTGTCGACATCAGTGTTGTGATGGTTGGTTGGTTGGTTGTCGACATCAGTATTGTGATGGTTGGTTGGTTGGTTGGTTGGTTGTCGACATCAGTGTTGTGATGTTTGGTTGGTTGTCGACATCAGTGTTGTGATGGTTGGTTGGTTGTCGACATCAGTGTTGTGATGGTTGGTTGGTTGGTTGGTTGTCGACATCAATGTTGTGATGGTTGGTTGGTTGGTTGGTTGTCGACATCAGTGTTGTGATGGTTGGTTGGTTGGTTGTCGACATTAGTGTTGTGATGGTTGGTTGGTTGTCGACATCAATGTTGTGATGGTTGGTTGGTTGGTTGGTTGTCGACATCAGTGTTGTGATGGTTGGTTGGTTGGTTGTCGACATCAGTGTTGTGATGGTTGGTTGGTTGGTTGTCGACATCAGTATTGTGATGGTTGGTTGGTTGTCGACATCAGTGTTGTGATGGTTGGTTGGTTGGTTGTCGACATTAGTGTTGTGATGGTTGGTTGGTTGTCGACATCAGTGTTGTGATGGTTGGTTGGTTGGTTGGTTGTCGACATCAATGTTGTGATGGTTGGTTGGTTGGTTGGTTGTCGACATCAGTGTTGTGATGGTTGGTTGGTTGGTTGTCGACATCAGTATTGTGATGGTTGGTTGGTTGTCGACATCAGTGTTGTGATGGTTGGTTGGTTGGTTGTCGACATTAGTGTTGTGATTGTTGGTTGGTTGTCGACATTAGTGTTGTGTTGGTTGGTTGTCGACATCAGTGTTGTGATGGTTGGTTGGTTGGTTGGTTGTCGACATCAGTGTTGTGATGGTTGGTTGTCGACATCAATGTTGTGATGGTTGGTTGGTTGGTTGGTTGTCGACATCAGTGTTGTGATGGTTGGTTGGTTGGTTGTCGACATCAGTGTTGTGATGGTTGGTTGGTTGGTTGTCGACATCAGTATTGTGATGGTTGGTTGGTTGTCGACATTAGTGTTGTGATGGTTGGTTGGTTGGTTGTCGACATTAGTGTTGTGTTGGTTGGTTGTCGACATCAATGTTGTGATGGTTGGTTGGTTGGTTGGTTGTCGACATCAGTGTTGTGATGGTTGGTTGGTTGGTTGTCGACATCAGTGTTGTGATGGTTGGTTGGTTGGTTGTCGACATCAGTATTGTGATGGTTGGTTGGTTGTCGACATCAGTGTTGTGATGGTTGGTTGGTTGGTTGTCGACATTAGTGTTGTGATGGTTGGTTGGTTGTCGACATCAGTGTTGTGATGGTTGGTTGGTTGGTTGGTTGTCGACATCAATGTTGTGATGGTTGGTTGGTTGGTTGGTTGTCGACATCAGTGTTGTGATGGTTGGTTGGTTGGTTGTCGACATCAGTATTGTGATGGTTGGTTGGTTGTCGACATCAGTGTTGTGATGGTTGGTTGGTTGGTTGTCGACATTAGTGTTGTGATTGTTGGTTGGTTGTCGACATTAGTGTTGTGTTGGTTGGTTGTCGACATCAGTGTTGTGATGGTTGGTTGGTTGGTTGGTTGTCGACATCAGTGTTGTGATGGTTGGTTGTTGTCGACATCAGTGTTGTGATGGTTGGTTGGTTGGTTGGTTGTCGACATCAGTGTTGTGATGGTTGGTTGTTGTCGACATCAGTGTTGTGATGGTTGGTTGGTTGGTTGGTTGTCGACATTAGTGTTGTGATGGTTGGTTGGTTGGTTGTCGACATTAGTGTTGTGATGGTTGGTTGGTTGGTTGGTTGTCGACATCAGTATTGTGATGGTTGGTTGGTTGTCGACATTAGTGTTGTGATGGTTGGTTGGTTGGTTGTCGACATTAGTGTTGTGATGGTTGGTTGGTTGGTTGTCGACATTAGTGTTGTGATTGTTGGTTGGTTGTCGACATCAGTGTTGTGATGGTTGGTTGGTTGGTTGTCGACATTAGTGTTGTGATTGTTGGTTGGTTGTCGACATCAGTGTTGTGATGGTTGGTTGGTTGGTTGATTGGTTGTCGACATCAGTGTTGTGATGGTTGGTTGGTTGGTTGTCGACATTAGTGTTGTGATGGTTGGTTGGTTGGTTGTCGACATTAGTGTTGTGATGGTTGGTTGGTTGGTTGTCGACATCAGTGTTGTGATGGTTGGTTGGTTGGTTGGTTGTCGACATCAGTGTTGTGATGGTTGGTTGTTGTCGACATCAGTGTTGTGATGGTTGGTTGGTTGGTTGGTTGTCGACATCAGTGTTGTGATGGTTGGTTGGTTGGTTGGTTATCGACATCAGTGTTGTGATGGTTGGTTGTTGTCGACATCAGTGTAGTGATGGTTGGTTGGTTGTCGACATCAGTGTAGTGATGGTTGGTTGGTTGGTTGGTTGTCGACATCAGTGTAGTGATGGTTGGTTGTTGTCGACATCAGTGTTGTGATGGTTGGTTGGTTGTCGACATCAGTGTTGTGATGGTTGGTTGTTGTCGACATCAGTGTTGTGATGGTTGGTTGTTGTCGACATCAGTGTAGTGATGGTTGGTTGGTTGTCGACATCAGTGTAGTGATGGTTGGTTGGTTGTCGACATCAGTGTAGTGATGGTTGGTTGGTTGGTTGTCGACATCAGTGTAGTGATGGTTGGTTGGTTGTCGACATCAGTGTAGTGATGGTTGGTTGGTTGTCGACATCAGTGTAGTGATGGTTGGTTGTTGTCGACATCAGTGTAGTGATGGTTGGTTGTTGTCGACATCAGTGTAGTGATGGTTGGTTGGTTGTCGACATCAGTGTAGTGATGGTTGGTGGTTGTCGACATCAGTGTAGTGATGGTTGGTTGGTTGGTTGTCGACATCAGTGTAGTGATGGTTGGTTGGTTGTCGACATCAGTGTAGTGATGGTTGGTTGGTTGTCGACATCAGTGTAGTGATGGTTGGTTGGTTGTCGACATCAGTGTAGTGATGGTTGGTTGGTTGTCGACATCAGTGTTGTGATGGTTGGTTGGTTGTCGACATCAGTGTAGTGATGGTTGGTTGGTTGTCGACATCAGTGTAGTGATGGTTGGTTGGTTGTCGACATCAGTGTAGTGATGGTTGGTTGGTTGTCGACATCAGTGTTGTGATGGTTGGTTGGTTGTCGACATCAGTGTTGTGATTGTTGGTTGTTGTCGAGATCAGTGTTGTGTTGGTTGGTTGGTTGGTTGTTCATTCAGTCGGGATGGGCATTTCAAGCAAAACTTTTTTTCGAAATTTGCCCAGAATATGGTTATCAATCGAATATTTGATTGGTAGATATTCGCATGTACGAATAGATTTTGTAGATTACAATGACTGTTCAAAATGCGTGTTCCATCGGCAGTGTTTAGCGTAGCTGACGTGTGTTTGTCCGTTTGTCTTGCAGGCTGTGCCGGAGTCCGATTGGCCCACACAGATATCAGGGTCCCAGACTTCTCTGACTACAGGCGTCCCGAGGTTCTGGCCCCCAACAAGTCATCCCAGGAGAGCAGTGAGTCCAGAAGAACCTTCTCCTACCTGGTCACCGGTGCCACGGCCGTGGTGGGCGTCTATGCCGCCAAGACGGTGGTCACTCAGTTTGTGTCGTCTATGAGCGCCTCGGCCGACGTCTTGGCTATGTCCAAGATCGAAATCAAGCTGGGCGACATCCCCGAAGGGAAGAACATGACCTTCAAGTGGCGAGGCAAGCCCCTGTTCGTACGTCACCGCACCGAGAGCGAGATCGCCAAAGAGACCGCCGTCAACATCGCAGAGTTGCGGGACCCTGAGCACGACAAGGACCGGGTCATCAATCCCAGCTGGGTCATCGTCCTCGGGGTGTGCACACACCTGGGCTGTGTGCCCATTGCCAACGCCGGCGAATTCGGAGGCTACTATTGCCCCTGCCACGGCTCGCACTACGACGCCTCGGGTCGCATCAGGAAAGGCCCCGCCCCCCTTAACCTGGAGGTCCCCTACTACGAGTTCCGAGACGACGACACGGTGGTGGTGGGATAGAAGGAGCTTCCTGTTTGTGTTGTCATGACAACAAGATGCTGTCTCTGTGTTCCTTTTACATTGATGAGTGCAGATGATGTAATCCGGGAAGACATGGTGGACATGAAAACACACCTGCCATCTTTAACTTATACAGTCCATGTTGTATTCACCTCTAATCAATAAATCAATAAACACTTTATTTTATCTGACGTCTGTGTGTCGTCTTCCTTTTGTTTAAAACCCTGCATCACTACTTCCTGTTTCCTAACATGCCCTCTGGTACCTCGGTATGTTGCAGCATGGGTGGCCCCGTTTTCGTGGTCACGTCACAGCTGGAAGTTTGTGTTCATGGTAAAACAATTTAATACCTGCTACAGGTGAGTGAAAAAGGGTTTAAAGGCACAGTTACCTGTTATAGGTGGAGATCATCAGCAGGTTACCTGCTACAGGTGGAGGTCATCATCAGGTTACAAGTGGAGGTCATCATCAGGTTACCTGTTATAGGTGGAGGTCATCATCAGGTTACCTGTTAGAGGTGGAGGTCATCATCAGGTTACCTGCTACAGGTGGAGGTCATCATCAGGTTACCTGTTAGAGGTGGAGGTCATCATCAGGTTACAGGTGGGGGTCATCATCAGGTCAGCTGGTACAGGTGGAAGTCATCATCAGGTTATCTGTTACGGGTGGAGGTCATCATCAGGTTACAGGCGGAGGTCATCATCAGGTTACCTGTTAGAGGTGGAGGTCATCATCAGGTTACCTGCTGCAGGTGGAGGTCATCATCAGGTTACAGGTGGGGGTCATCATCAGGTCAGCTGGTACAGGTGGAGGTCATCATCAGGTTACCTGCTACAGGTGGAGGTCATCATCAGGTTACCTGGTACAGGTGGAGGTCATCATCAGGTTACCTGTTATAGGTGGAGGTCATCATCAGGTTACCTGCTACAGGTGGAGGTCATCATCAGGTTACCTGTTAGAGGTGGAGGTCATCATCAGGTTACAGGTGGGGGTCATCATCAGGTCAGCTGGTACAGGTGGAAGTCATCATCAGGTTATCTGTTACGGGTGGAGGTCATCATCAAGTTACCTGTTATAGGTGGCGATCATCATCAGGTTACCTGCTACAGGTGGAGGTCATCATCAGGTTACCTGCTACAGGTGGAGGTCATCATCAGGTTAGACGTGGAGGTCATCATCAGATTACCTGTTACAGGTGGAGGTCATCATCAGGTTAGACGTGGAGGTCATCATCAGGTTACCTGCTACAGGTGGAGGTCATCATCAGGTTACAGGCGGAGGTCATCATCAGGTTACCTGTTAGAGGTGGAGGTCATCATCAGGTTACCTGCTGCAGGTGGAGGTCATCATCAGGTTACAGGTGGGGGTCATCATCAGGTCAGCTGGTACAGGTGGAGGTCATCATCAGGTTACCTGCTACAGGTGGAGGTCATCATCAGGTTACCTGGTACAGGTGGAGGTCATCATCGGGTTACCTGCTACAGGTGGAGGTCATCAGCAGGTTAGATGTGGAGGTCATCATCAGGTTACCTGCTACAGGTGGAGGTCATCATCAGGTTAGACGTGGAGGTCATCATCAGATTACCTGTTACAGGTGGAGGTCATCATCAGGTTACCTGTTATAGGTGGAGGTCATCATCAGGTTACCTGCTACAGGTGGAGGTCATCAGCAGGTTACAGGTGGAGGTCATCATCAGGTTACCTGTTAGAGGTGGAGGTCATCATCAGGTTAGACGTGGAGGTCATCATCAGGTTACCTGCTGCAGGTGGAGGTCATCATCAGGTTACAGGTGGGGGTCATCATCAGGTCAGCTGGTACAGGTGGAGGTCATCATCAGGTTACCTGTTACAGGTGGCGATCATCATCAGGTTACCTGCTACAGGTGGAGGTCATCATCAGGTTACCTGGTACAGGTGGAGGTCATCATCGGGTTACCTGCTACAGGTGGAGGTCATCAGCAGGTTAGATGTGGAGGTCATCATCAGGTTACCTGCTACAGGTGGAGGTCATCATCAGGTTACCTGGTACAGGTGGAGGTCATCATCGGGTTACCTGCTACAGGTGGAGGTCATCATCAGGTTACAGGTGGAGGTCATCATCAGGTTACCTGTTAGAGGTGGAGATCATCATCAGGTTACCTGTTAGAGGTGGAGATCATCATCAGGTTACCTGTTATAGGTGGAGGTCATCATCAGGTTACCTGCTACAGGTGGAGGTCATCAGCAGGTTACCTGCTACAGGTGAAGGTCATCATCAGGTTACAAGTGGAGGTCATCATCAGGTTACCTGCTACAGGTGGAGGTCATCATCAGGTTACAGGTGGAGGTCATCATCAGGTTACCCACTACAGGTGGAGGTCATCATCGGGTTACCCGCTACAGTTGGAGGTCATCATCGGGTTACCGGTTAGAGGTGGAGGTCATCAAATTAAAGGTGGAGGAGATCATCAGGTTACAGGTGGAGGTCATCATGAGGTTACCTGTTATAGGTGGAGGTAGGGGGCGTGGCCTGTGGCCATAAATAAATGATAATTGAACTGATGGTAGGTGATAGTGTGTGCTGAGTAAACCCAGTGATGGTACCACAAGCCGTCATACAGAGACACAGGCGGAAATCACGGAAACACCACTGACTCCTCCTCCCCTCCATCCCTTATATACCGTCCACTGACTCCTCCTCCCGTCCATCCCTTATATACCGTCCACTGACTCCTCCTCCCCTCCATCCCTTATACACCGACCACTGACTCCTCCTCCCCTCCATCCCTTATACACCGTCCACTGACTCCTCCTCCCCTCCATCCCTTATACACCGTCCACTGACTCCTCCTCCCCTCCATCCCTTATACACCGTCCACTGACTCCTCCTCCCCTCCATCCCTTATACACCGTCCACTGACTCCTCCTCCCGATATCCCTTATACACCGTCCACTGACTCCTCCTCCCGATATCCCTTATACACCGTCCACTGACTCCTCCTCCCCTCCATCCCTTATACACCGTCCACTGACTCCTCCTCCCGATATCCCTTATACACCGTCCACTGACTCCTCCTCCCGACACGTCCACAGGAGACGCAGACTGGAAGAATGGATACCTTTAAACACACAGTTCTATCTCATGAACACAACATGAAGCAACACAGGACCCCTGATCAAATAGACAGACATGTTTATATGGGATATTTTACAGTTAATAATACAGGAACATATAATAAATATGACTCAGCAGGACTTCTCACAATAAAACCCCCTCAAGCCTCATGAGTGTAGTAACTCAACGTGTCCAGCAGAGAGACGTATAACTCTGTTCACATGCCAACCGATTTCAATAAGCAGCTTTTCTAATGCACATTTCAATATAAAGAAGTGATGAGACGATCGTGTGGACAAACCGAGAGTTTGTGAATGTGACCTGAACTGATCGTCATGTTCAGAGTTATTCCAGATATGAATGAAGACATCTCGTTGTTTCCTTCCTGACACAGAGGTCATCTACCTCTCCACACCGCTGCTATAAAAAGAAGATCCTTGTAAAAGCATTATGGCTCCCTGCAGGCGTCTGACCGATGAGTCACATCCCTCCACAATCAGAGCAGGTGATCATGAGGCTGTTAAACAGTAACCAGGCAGGTCAAAGACCTCAACGTGCAGCAACTCTTCTGAACTTTGTTTTAAAGGCGCTGCACACCTTGGTGAGAATGACTTCCTGTTTAATGTAACGTGTAGATAATGAAATAACATGATGAGGACAAGACGACAACCTGAGAGAATGAACTACTCTACACAACACTTCTATTATTTAACTAAATGTCCTGCTCTACCTGTTTATGAGTCTGAGCACCGGTCATGTTGAGAAGAAGAGAGGGAGGGATGACAGGACGAGCAGACTCCGCCCCCTGGACTTTGGAGGGTGTTTTAACTGTCCGTCTCCTTAGCGGTCAGACGCTGCATCGCTCCTCTTCATCTCAGCCAGAGACCGACATCACGGTGAGTACACCTGTAAGAACTGATCAGAGGACAGCTGATCGATAGCACTGATGGTCTGAAGGTGATTCACTGTTCTTAATGCAGGAGATTCTGTTCACCTGCTGCTCATCACCACCTGTATGATGGTCAGAGAAGGTTCTATGTTACAGCGATGGGCAGGATGATGTGTGTTGATCTGACATTCAACAGACGGCTGAAACGTTTTATCATGTTCATCTGTCTGATCATTTGCATTTGAAATGTGATGAGTCAAACTGAGGAAGATGCTGTAGAGCGTGGAGTCTCCTCTTCCAGGACTCCTCAGCTGTGTTCAACAAGCAGCTCTGAGTCTGTTACAACTTTACGAGACGAACTGGATGAGACGAATCCTGTTAGTACAGAAATAAATACAACCTCATTTAAAAAAAAATAGTGACGCTGTGTAGAACAGAAATTTAAAAAAAGAATGTGATGATTGTAAATGATGTAAAACCATATTTAATTGAAAATAGAGCAAAACCAACATATCAAATGTTGAAACGGGGAAATGTTATTGTTTTATAAAAATATCTGCTCATTTTGAATTTGATGGCAGTGAGGTGGATGATCATAGTTGTGGTGTCAGTGGGAACAACAGAGCAGCATGCAAGCAGAGTTTTTCAAAAACATAACTGAAATTTATTTGGAACAACAACAAAAAAGTACACCAGAGGATGCACTCCTCCACCTTCCTTTTAGACTTTGTCACTTCCTGTCTGCAGCCAATCAGGGAGGTTCTCTGGAGTTAGTTCCACTTCGACCCAAGTGGAATCCAACTGTCATGGATCAGTGCTGCTCGGTACTCAGTTCTACTTGATCACATAAGCGAGAGCAGTGTACGCCTTCCTGTTTGTATACACATCAACATGGAGTCAAGAAATTACATATTGAGAAGGGAGGAAGTCGATTCCAGCAACATAAATAACTCAAAAAAGTTGTTCCAGGATGATGTTCACCACTGAGCTGCATCACCTCTTCTTTTAACAACACTCTGGAAACATTGGGGAACTGAGGAGACCAGTTTCTGGAGTTTAGAAAGTGAAATGTGGTCCCATTCTTGCCTGATAGAGGATTTCAGCTGCTCAACAGTTCAGGGTCTCCTTTGTTGTATTGTTCATGTCCTGATGCTCCAGATGTTTTCAATGATTGACAGGTCTGGACTGCAGGAGGCCAGTTTATCAGCGGACTCTTCTACTAGAGAACCATGCTGTTGGAATACGTGCAGAATGTGGTTGGACGTTGTTCTGCTGAAATAAACAAGACCTTCCCTGAAAGAGACGTTGTCTGGATGGCAGCATATGTTGCTCCAAAACCTGAATATATCATTCAGCAGTAATGCTTCCTTCCAGATGTTCAAGCTACCCATGCCATGTGCACTAATGCATCCCTGTACCATCACAGATGCTGGCTTTAGAACTGAGCTGATAACAAGCTGGATGGTCCCTCTCCTCTTTAACCTGGAGGATGCAGCGTCCATGATTTCCAAACAGAATCTCAGATTGTGATCCATCAGACCTCAGGACAGTTGTCCACTTCACCTCAGCCCATCTTCAATGATCTCGGTCCAGAGAAGGCGGCGGTGTTTCTGGATCATGTTTCTATCTGGTTTCTTCTTTGGAGAGTTTTAACATCATTTGTGGACGCAGCGATGAACTGTGTTCACAGATGATGGTTTTCACAAGTGTTCCTGAGCCCATGCAGTGATTTCCACTCCAGAATAGTGTGTTTTTAATGCAGTGCTGCCTGAGGGCCCGAAGATCACCACCATCCAATATTGGTTTCCAGCCTTGTCCCTTGTGTTCAGAGATTTCTCCAGATTCTCTGAATCTTTTAATGATATTATGAACCGTAGACGATGAAATCCACTAATTCTTTGTAGTTTTACATTGAGGAACATTATTGTTGCACTATTTTCCAACACAGTCTTTCAGAGTGGTGAACCTCTCCCCATCTTCACTGCTGAGAGACTCCGCCTCTCTGAAATCATCTTTTTATACCCAATCATGTGACTGATCTGTTGCCATGGTAACCTCATTCCTGGTCAGATGTTCCACCAGGTTTCACCACTTTTTCAGTCTTTTGTTGATGCTGCAACCACTTTACGAGACGTGTTGCTGCCATCAAATTCAAAATGAACTTATATTTTTCAGATAACAATAACATTTTCTCCATTTTAATATTTGATATGTTGTCTTTGGTCTATTTTCAATTAAATATGAGATTTTACAAATGATCACTTTCTGTTTTAAGTTACATTTTACACCGATTTTTCATCTGTCAGTTCACTCTAGCAGTTTATATGTATGTTAGCTGTTGTGTAGATGTGTGTTTTCAGGGCTTGCTTTTTTTAAAGTGACATTGCTGTGATTTATGATAACAATACTCCATCCTCTGTAGATATGATCGATATCTGGATCTTACTGTTTCTCCTCCTGTCGGGTAAATTAAAGCTTTATTCACATACATTCATAACTGGTTTGCTAAATCAGCATCCATGAATGTAACACTGTCACCCTGTCCACTCCTGCAGGGGGGATGGCTTTCATGATCCACAACAACCAGCACAGCCTCTGTCTGGAGAACCCAGCAGGAACAGCTGAAGTCCTTCTGAAGCAGTGCAACCTGGACTCAGCGTCTCAGCAATGGATGTGGATCAATCAGGGCATGCTGATGTGTGTCGCATCATCCAGGTGTTTGTGGGCCCAGCACAGGGAGCCAGTCAGGACCCAGTCCTGCTACGGGCCGCAGATTGATGATGTGGGGTTAATGTGGGAGTGTGACAGGGACAGACTGATCAGCAGAAACACATCAATGCTGCTGTCAGTCAATGGCCAACATCTGGTTCTCTCACAACACAGCAAACAGTCAAAGTGGAGATCTCTGGATGAGGGGGACATCTGCCAAGAGCGACTGAGTGAGTCAGACGCCATCACTGTTTTCTGAACATGTGAAAATTTCTACTAGATTAATATAGTCCATGTTGGTTATTACTATAGTCTATGTTGGTTATTATTAATATAGTCCATGTTGGTTATTAATATAGTCTATGTTGGTTATTACTATAGTCCATGTTGGTTATTAATATAGTCCATGTTGGTTATTACTATAGTCCATGTTGGTTATTATTACTATCGTCCATGTTGGTTATTACTATAGTCCATGTTGGTTATTATTAATATAGTCCATGTTGGTTATTAATATAGTCTATGTTGGTTATTACTATAGTCCATGTTGGTGATTAATATAGTCCATGTTGCCAAGAGCGACTGAGTGAGTCAGACGCCATCACTGTTTTCTGAACATGTGAAAATTTCTACTAGATTTATATAGTCCATGTTGGTTATTAATATAGTCCATGCTGGTTATTACTATAGTCCATGTTGGTTATTAATATAGTCCATGCTGGTTATTACTATAGTCCATGTTGGTTATTACTATAGTCCATGTTATTGTAGTCCATGTTGGTTATTACTATAGTCCGTGTTGGTTATTATTAATATAGTCCATGTTGGTTATTACTATAGTCCATGTTGGTTATTAATATAGTCCATGTTGGTTATTAATATTGTCCATGTTGGTTATTACTATAGTCCATGTTGGTTATTACTATAGTCCATGTTATTGTAGTCCATGTTGGTTATTATTATAGTCCATGTTGGTTATTAATATAGTCCATGCTGGTTATTACTATAGTCCATGTTGGTTATTAATATAGTCCATGCTGGTTATTACTATAGTCCATGTTGGTTATTATTATAGTCCATGTTGGTTATTACTATAGTCCATGTTATTGTAGTCCATGTTGGTTATTACTATAGTCCGTGTTGGTTATTATTAATATAGTCCATGTTGGTTATTAACATAGTCTATGTTGGTTATTACTATAGTCCATGTTGGTTATTATTATAGTCCATGTTGGTTATTACTATAGTCCATGTTGGTTATTAATATAGTCCATGTTGGTTATTATTAATATAGTCCATGTTGGTTATTACTATAGTCCATGTTGGTTATTATTAATATAGTCCATGTTGGTTATTACTATAGTCCATGTTGGTTATTATTAATATAGTCCATGTTAGTTGTTAATATAGTCTATGTTGGTTATTACTATAGTCCATGTTGGTTATTAATATAGTCCATGTTGGTTATAACTATAGTCCATGTTGGTTATTATTACTATAGTCCATGTTGGTTATTACTATAGTCCATGTTGTTTATTACTATAGTCCATGTTGGTTATTATTAATATAGTCCATGTTGGTTATTATCAATATAGTCCATGTTGGTTATTAATATAGTCTATGTTGGTTATTACTATAGTCCATGTTGGTTATTATTACTATAGTCCATGTTGGTTATTACTATAGTCCATGTTGTTTATTACTATAGTCCATGTTGGTTATTATTACTATAGTCCATGTTGGTTATTACTATAGTCCATGTTGTTTATTACTATAGTCCATGTTGGTTATTATTAATATAGTCCATGTTGGTTATTATCAATATAGTCCATGTTGGTTATTAATATAGTCTATGTTGGTTATTACTAAAGTCCATGTTGGTTATTAATATAGTCCATGTTGGTTATTAATATAGTCCATATTGGTTATTATTAATATAGTCCATGTTGGTTATTAATATAGTCTATGTTGGTTATTACTATAGTCCGTGTTGGTTACTACTATAGTCCGTGTTGGTTATTACTATAGTCCGTGTTGGTTATTAATATAGTCCGTGTTGGTTATTACTATAGTCCGTGTTGGTTATTAATATAGTCCGTGTTGGTTATTACTATAGTCCGTGTTGGTTATTATTAATATAGTCCATGTTGGTTATTACTATAGTCCATGTTGGTTATTATTAATATAGTCCATGTTAGTTGTTAATATAGTCTATGTTGGTTATTACTATAGTCCATGTTGGTTATTAATATAGTCCATGTTGGTTATTATCAATATAGTCCATGTTGGTTATTAATATAGTCTATGTTGGTTATTACTATAGTCCATGTTGGTTATTAATATAGTCCATGCTGGTTATTACTATAGTCCATGTTGGTTATTAATATAGTCCATGCTGGTTATTACTATAGTCCATGTTGGTTATTACTATAGTCCATGTTGGTTATTACTATAGTCCATGTTATTGTAGTCCATGTTGGTTATTACTATAGTCCGTGTTGGTTATTATTAATATAGTCCATGTTGGTTATTAACATAGTCTATGTTGGTTATTACTATAGTCCATGTTGGTTATTATTATAGTCCATGTTGGTTATTACTATAGTCCATGTTGGTTATTAATATAGTCCATGTTGGTTATTATTAATATAGTCCATGTTGGTTATTACTATAGTCCATGTTGGTTATTATTAATATAGTCCATGTTGGTTATTACTATAGTCCATGTTGGTTATTATTAATATAGTCCATGTTAGTTGTTAATATAGTCTATGTTGGTTATTACTATAGTCCATGTTGGTTATTAATATAGTCCATGTTGGTTATAACTATAGTCCATGTTGGTTATTATTACTATAGTCCATGTTGGTTATTACTATAGTCCATGTTGTTTATTACTATAGTCCATGTTGGTTATTATTAATATAGTCCATGTTGGTTATTATCAATATAGTCCATGTTGGTTATTAATATAGTCTATGTTGGTTATTACTATAGTCCATGTTGGTTATTATTACTATAGTCCATGTTGGTTATTACTATAGTCCATGTTGTTTATTACTATAGTCCATGTTGGTTATTATTACTATAGTCCATGTTGGTTATTACTATAGTCCATGTTGTTTATTACTATAGTCCATGTTGGTTATTATTAATATAGTCCATGTTGGTTATTATCAATATAGTCCATGTTGGTTATTAATATAGTCTATGTTGGTTATTACTAAAGTCCATGTTGGTTATTAATATAGTCCATGTTGGTTATTAATATAGTCCATATTGGTTATTATTAATATAGTCCATGTTGGTTATTAATATAGTCTATGTTGGTTATTACTATAGTCCGTGTTGGTTACTACTATAGTCCGTGTTGGTTATTACTATAGTCCGTGTTGGTTATTAATATAGTCCGTGTTGGTTATTACTATAGTCCGTGTTGGTTATTAATATAGTCCGTGTTGGTTATTACTATAGTCCGTGTTGGTTATTATTAATATAGTCCATGTTGGTTATTACTATAGTCCGTGTTGGTTATTACTATAGTCCGTGTTGGTTATTGCTATAGTCCATGTTGGTTATTATTAATATAGTCCATGTTGGTTATTAATATAGCCCATGTTGGTTATTACTATAGTCCATGTTAGTTATTACTATAGTCCATGTTAGTTATTAATATAGTCCATGTTGGTTATTACTGTAGTACATGTTGGTTATTAATATAGTCCATGTTGGTTATTACTATAGTCCAAGTTAGTTATTAATATAGTCCATGTTGGTTATTAATATAGTCCATGTTGTTTATTACTATAGTCCGTGTTGGTTATTACTATAGTCCGTGTTGGTTATTACTATAGTCCGTGTTGGTTATTAATATAGTCCGTGTTGGTTATTACTATAGTCCGTGTTGGTTATTATTAATATAGTCCATGTTGGTTATTACTATAGTCCATGTTGGTTATTACTATAGTCCGTGTTGGTTATTACTATAGTCCGTGTTGGTTATTATTAATATAGTCCATGTTGGTTATTACTATAATCCGTGTTGGTTATTATTAATATAGTCCATGTTGGTTATTAATATAGCCCATGTTGGTTATTACTATAGTCCATGTTAGTTATTACTATAGTCCATGTTAGTTATTAATATAGTCCATGTTGGTTATTACTATAGTCCATGTTGGTTATTAATATAGTCCGTGTTGGTTATTAATATAGTCCATGTTGGTTATTACTATAGTCCATGTTAGTTATTAATATAGTCCATGTTGGTTATTACTATAGTCAATGTTGGTTATTAATATAGTACATGTTGGTTATTACTATAGTCCATGTTAGTTATTAATATAGTCCATGTTGGTTATTAATATAGTCCATGTTGGTTATTACTATAGTCCATGTTGGTTATTAATATAGTACATGTTGGTTATTAATATAGTCCATGTTGGTTATTACTATAGTCCAAGTTGGTTATTACTGTAGTACATGTTGGTTATTAATATAGTCCATGTTGGTTATTATTAATATAGTCCATGTTGGTTATTAATATAGTCCATGTTGGTTGTTAATATAGTCTATGTTGGTTATTACTATAGTCCATGTTGGTTATTAATATAGTCCATGTTGGTTATAACTATAGTCCATGTTGGTTATTATTACTATAGTCCATGTTGGTTATTACTATAGTCCATGTTGTTTATTACTATAGTCCATGTTGGTTATTATTAATATAGTCCATGTTGGTTATTATCAATATAGTCCATGTTGGTTATTAATATAGTCTATGTTGGTTATTACTATAGTCCATGTTGGTTATTATTACTATAGTCCATGTTGGTTATTACTGTAGTCCATGTTGTTTATTACTATAGTCCATGTTGGTTATTATTACGATAGTCCATGTTGGTTATTACTATAGTCCATGTTGTTTATTACTATAGTCCATGTTGGTTATTATTAATATAGTCCATGTTGGTTATTATCAATATAGTCCATGTTGGTTATTAATATAGTCTATGTTGGTTATTACTAAAATCTATGTTGGTTATTAATATAGTCCATGTTGGTTATTAATATAGTCCATGTTGGTTATTATTAATATAGTCCATGTTGGTTATTAATATAGTCTATGTTGGTTATTACTATAGTCCGTGTTGGTTACTACTATAGTCCGTGTTGGTTATTACTATAGTCCGTGTTGGTTATTAATATAGTCCGTGTTGGTTATTACTATAGTCCGTGTTGGTTATTATTAATATAGTCCATGTTGGTTATTACTATAGTCCATGTTGGTTATTACTATAGTCCGTGTTGGTTATTACTATAGTCCGTGTTGGTTATTGCTATAGTCCATGTTGGTTATTATTAATATAGTCCATGTTGGTTATTACTATAGTCCATGTTGGTTATTACTATAGTCCGTGTTGGTTATTATTAATATAGTCCATGTTGGTTATTAATATAGCCCATGTTGGTTATTACTATAGTCCATGTTAGTTATTACTATAGTCCATGTTAGTTATTAATATAGTCCATGTTGGTTATTACTGTAGTACATGTTGGTTATTAATATAGTCCATGTTGGTTATTACTATAGTCCAAGTTAGTTATTAATATAGTCCATGTTGGTTATTAATATAGTCCGTGTTGGTTATTACTATAGTCCGTGTTGGTTATTACTATAGTCCGTGTTGGTTATTAATATAGTCCGTGTTGGTTATTACTATAGTCCGTGTTGGTTATTATTAATATAGTCCATGTTGGTTATTACTATAGTCCATGTTGGTTATTACTATAGTCCGTGTTGGTTATTACTATAGTCCGTGTTGGTTATTATTAATATAGTCCGTGTTGGTTATTACTATAGTCCATGTTGGTTATTACTATAATCCGTGTTGGTTATTATTAATATAGTCCATGTTGGTTATTAATATAGCCCATGTTGGTTATTACTATAGTCCATGTTAGTTATTACTATAGTCCATGTTAGTTATTAATATAGTCCATGTTGGTTATTACTATAGTCCATGTTGGTTATTAATATAGTCCATGTTGGTTATTAATATAGTCCATGTTGGTTATTACTATAGTCCAAGTTAGTTATTAATATAGTCCATGTTGGTTATTACTGTAGTACATGTTGGTTATTACTATAGTCCATGTTAGTTATTAATATAGTCCATGTTGGTTATTACTATAGTCCATGTTGGTTATTAATATAGTCCATGTTGGTTATTACTATAGTCTATGTTGGTTATTATTAATATAGTCCATGTTGGTTATTAATATAGTCTATGTTGGTTATTACTATAGTCCATGTTGGTTATTAATATAGTCCATGTTGGTTATTACTATAGTCCATGTTGGTTATTATTACTATCGTCCATGTTGGTTATTACTATAGTCCATGTTGGTTATTATTAATATAGTCCATGTTGGTTATTAATATAGTCTATGTTGGTTATTACTATAGTCCATGTTGGTGATTAATATAGTCCATGTTGCCAAGAGCGACTGAGTGAGTCAGACGCCATCACTGTTTTCTGAACATGTGAAAATTTCTACTAGATTTATATAGTCCATGTTGGTTATTAATATAGTCCATGCTGGTTATTACTATAGTCCATGTTGGTTATTAATATAGTCCATGCTGGTTATTACTATAGTCCATGTTGGTTATTACTATAGTCCATGTTATTGTAGTCCATGTTGGTTATTACTATAGTCCGTGTTGGTTATTATTAATATAGTCCATGTTGGTTATTACTATAGTCCATGTTGGTTATTAATATAGTCCATGTTGGTTATTAATATTGTCCATGTTGGTTATTACTATAGTCCATGTTGGTTATTACTATAGTCCATGTTATTGTAGTCCATGTTGGTTATTATTATAGTCCATGTTGGTTATTAATATAGTCCATGCTGGTTATTACTATAGTCCATGTTGGTTATTAATATAGTCCATGCTGGTTATTACTATAGTCCATGTTGGTTATTACTATAGTCCATGTTGGTTATTACTATAGTCCATGTTATTGTAGTCCATGTTGGTTATTACTATAGTCCGTGTTGGTTATTATTAATATAGTCCATGTTGGTTATTACTATAGTCCATGTTGGTTATTAATATAGTCCATGTTGGTTATTATTAATATAGTCCATGTTGGTTATTACTATAGTCCATGTTGGTTATTATTAATATAGTCCATGTTGGTTATTACTATAGTCCATGTTGGTTATTATTAATATAGTCCATGTTAGTTGTTAATATAGTCTATGTTGGTTATTACTATAGTCCATGTTGGTTATTAATATAGTCCATGTTGGTTATAACTATAGTCCATGTTGGTTATTAATATAGTCTATGTTGGTTATTACTATAGTCCATGTTGGTTTTTAATATAGTCCATGCTGGTTATTACTATAGTCCATGTTGGTTATTAATATAGTCCATGCTGGTTATTACTATAGTCCATGTTGGTTATTACTATAGTCCATGTTGGTTATTACTATAGTCCATGTTATTGTAGTCCATGTTGGTTATTACTATAGTCCGTGTTGGTTATTATTAATATAGTCCATGTTGGTTATTAACATAGTCTATGTTGGTTATTACTATAGTCCATGTTGGTTATTATTATAGTCCATGTTGGTTATTACTATAGTCCATGTTGGTTATTAATATAGTCCATGTTGGTTATTATTAATATAGTCCATGTTGGTTATTACTATAGTCCATGTTGGTTATTATTAATATAGTCCATGTTGGTTATTACTATAGTCCATGTTGGTTATTATTAATATAGTCCATGTTAGTTGTTAATATAGTCTATGTTGGTTATTACTATAGTCCATGTTGGTTATTAATATAGTCCATGTTGGTTATAACTATAGTCCATGTTGGTTATTATTACTATAGTCCATGTTGGTTATTACTATAGTCCATGTTGTTTATTACTATAGTCCATGTTGGTTATTATTAATATAGTCCATGTTGGTTATTATCAATATAGTCCATGTTGGTTATTAATATAGTCTATGTTGGTTATTACTATAGTCCATGTTGGTTATTATTACTATAGTCCATGTTGGTTATTACTATAGTCCATGTTGTTTATTACTATAGTCCATGTTGGTTATTATTACTATAGTCCATGTTGGTTATTACTATAGTCCATGTTGTTTATTACTATAGTCCATGTTGGTTATTATTAATATAGTCCATGTTGGTTATTATCAATATAGTCCATGTTGGTTATTAATATAGTCTATGTTGGTTATTACTAAAGTCCATGTTGGTTATTAATATAGTCCATGTTGGTTATTAATATAGTCCATATTGGTTATTATTAATATAGTCCATGTTGGTTATTAATATAGTCTATGTTGGTTATTACTATAGTCCGTGTTGGTTACTACTATAGTCCGTGTTGGTTATTACTATAGTCCGTGTTGGTTATTAATATAGTCCGTGTTGGTTATTACTATAGTCCGTGTTGGTTATTAATATAGTCCGTGTTGGTTATTACTATAGTCCGTGTTGGTTATTATTAATATAGTCCATGTTGGTTATTACTATAGTCCGTGTTGGTTATTACTATAGTCCGTGTTGGTTATTGCTATAGTCCATGTTGGTTATTATTAATATAGTCCATGTTGGTTATTAATATAGCCCATGTTGGTTATTACTATAGTCCATGTTAGTTATTACTATAGTCCATGTTAGTTATTAATATAGTCCATGTTGGTTATTACTGTAGTACATGTTGGTTATTAATATAGTCCATGTTGGTTATTACTATAGTCCAAGTTAGTTATTAATATAGTCCATGTTGGTTATTAATATAGTCCATGTTGTTTATTACTATAGTCCGTGTTGGTTATTACTATAGTCCGTGTTGGTTATTACTATAGTCCGTGTTGGTTATTAATATAGTCCGTGTTGGTTATTACTATAGTCCGTGTTGGTTATTATTAATATAGTCCATGTTGGTTATTACTATAGTCCATGTTGGTTATTACTATAGTCCGTGTTGGTTATTACTATAGTCCGTGTTGGTTATTATTAATATAGTCCATGTTGGTTATTACTATAATCCGTGTTGGTTATTATTAATATAGTCCATGTTGGTTATTAATATAGCCCATGTTGGTTATTACTATAGTCCATGTTAGTTATTACTATAGTCCATGTTAGTTATTAATATAGTCCATGTTGGTTATTACTATAGTCCATGTTGGTTATTAATATAGTCCGTGTTGGTTATTAATATAGTCCATGTTGGTTATTACTATAGTCCATGTTAGTTATTAATATAGTCCATGTTGGTTATTACTATAGTCAATGTTGGTTATTAATATAGTACATGTTGGTTATTACTATAGTCCATGTTAGTTATTAATATAGTCCATGTTGGTTATTAATATAGTCCATGTTGGTTATTACTATAGTCCATGTTGGTTATTAATATAGTACATGTTGGTTATTAATATAGTCCATGTTGGTTATTACTATAGTCCAAGTTGGTTATTACTGTAGTACATGTTGGTTATTAATATAGTCCATGTTGGTTATTATTAATATAGTCCATGTTGGTTATTAATATAGTCCATGTTGGTTGTTAATATAGTCTATGTTGGTTATTACTATAGTCCATGTTGGTTATTAATATAGTCCATGTTGGTTATAACTATAGTCCATGTTGGTTATTATTACTATAGTCCATGTTGGTTATTACTATAGTCCATGTTGTTTATTACTATAGTCCATGTTGGTTATTATTAATATAGTCCATGTTGGTTATTATCAATATAGTCCATGTTGGTTATTAATATAGTCTATGTTGGTTATTACTATAGTCCATGTTGGTTATTATTACTATAGTCCATGTTGGTTATTACTATAGTCCATGTTGTTTATTACTATAGTCCATGTTGGTTATTATTACGATAGTCCATGTTGGTTATTACTATAGTCCATGTTGTTTATTACTATAGTCCATGTTGGTTATTATTAATATAGTCCATGTTGGTTATTATCAATATAGTCCATGTTGGTTATTAATATAGTCTATGTTGGTTATTACTAAAATCTATGTTGGTTATTAATATAGTCCATGTTGGTTATTAATATAGTCCATGTTGGTTATTATTAATATAGTCCATGTTGGTTATTAATATAGTCTATGTTGGTTATTACTATAGTCCGTGTTGGTTACTACTATAGTCCGTGTTGGTTATTACTATAGTCCGTGTTGGTTATTAATATAGTCCGTGTTGGTTATTACTATAGTCCGTGTTGGTTATTATTAATATAGTCCATGTTGGTTATTACTATAGTCCATGTTGGTTATTACTATAGTCCGTGTTGGTTATTACTATAGTCCGTGTTGGTTATTGCTATAGTCCATGTTGGTTATTATTAATATAGTCCATGTTGGTTATTACTATAGTCCATGTTGGTTATTACTATAGTCCGTGTTGGTTATTATTAATATAGTCCATGTTGGTTATTAATATAGCCCATGTTGGTTATTACTATAGTCCATGTTAGTTATTACTATAGTCCATGTTAGTTATTAATATAGTCCATGTTGGTTATTACTGTAGTACATGTTGGTTATTAATATAGTCCATGTTGGTTATTACTATAGTCCAAGTTAGTTATTAATATAGTCCATGTTGGTTATTAATATAGTCCGTGTTGGTTATTACTATAGTCCGTGTTGGTTATTACTATAGTCCGTGTTGGTTATTAATATAGTCCGTGTTGGTTATTACTATAGTCCGTGTTGGTTATTATTAATATAGTCCATGTTGGTTATTACTATAGTCCATGTTGGTTATTACTATAGTCCGTGTTGGTTATTACTATAGTCCGTGTTGGTTATTATTAATATAGTCCGTGTTGGTTATTACTATAGTCCATGTTGGTTATTACTATAATCCGTGTTGGTTATTATTAATATAGTCCATGTTGGTTATTAATATAGCCCATGTTGGTTATTACTATAGTCCATGTTAGTTATTACTATAGTCCATGTTAGTTATTAATATAGTCCATGTTGGTTATTACTATAGTCCATGTTGGTTATTAATATAGTCCATGTTGGTTATTAATATAGTCCATGTTGGTTATTACTATAGTCCAAGTTAGTTATTAATATAGTCCATGTTGGTTATTACTGTAGTACATGTTGGTTATTACTATAGTCCATGTTAGTTATTAATATAGTCCATGTTGGTTATTACTATAGTCCATGTTGGTTATTAATATAGTCCATGTTGGTTATTACTATAGTCCATGTTGGTTATTACTATAGTCCATGTTAGTTATTAATATAGTCCATGTTGGTTATTACTATAGTCCATGTTGGTTATTAATATAGTACATGTTGGTTATTAATATAGTCCATGTTGGTTATTACTATAGTCCAAGTTGGTTATTACTGTAGTACATGTTGGTTATTAATATAGTCCATGTTGGTTATTACTATAGTCCAAGTTAGTTATTAATATAGTCCATGTTGGTTATTACTGTAGTACATGTTGGTTATTAATATAGTCCATGTTGGTTATTACTGTAGTACATGTTGGTTATTAATATAGTCCATGTTGGTTATTACTATAGTCCAAGTTGGTTATTACTGTAGTACATGTTGGTTATTAATATAGTCCATGTTGGTTATTAATATAGTCCATGTTGGTTATTACTGTAGTACATGTTGGTTATTAATATAGTCCATGTTGGTTATTACTATAGTCCAAGTTAGTTATTAATATAGTCCATGTTGGTTATTACTATAGTCCATGTTGGTTATTAATATACTCCATGTTGGTTATTACTATAGTCCGTGTTGGTTATTAATATAGTCCGTGTTGGTTATTACTATAGTCCGTGTTGGTTATTACTATAGTCCGTGTTGGTTATTATTAATATAGTCCATGTTGGTTATTACTATAGTCCATGTTGGTTATTACTATAGTCTGTGTTGGTTATTACTATAGTCCGTGTTGGTTATTATTAATATAGTCCGTGTTGGTTATTACTATAGTCCATGTTGGTTATTACTATAATCCGTGTTGGTTATTATTAATATAGTCCATGTTGGTTATTAATATAGCCCATGTTGGTTATTACTATAGTACATGTTAGTTATTACTATAGTCCATGTTAGTTATTAATATAGTCCATGTTGGTTATTACTATAGTCCATGTTGGTTATTAATATAGTCCATGTTGGTTATTAATATAGTCCATGTTGGTTATTACTGTAGTACATGTTGGTTATTAATATAGTCCATGTTGGTTATTACTATAGTCCAAGTTGGTTATTACTGTAGTACATGTTGGTTATTAATATAGTCCATGTTGGTTATTACTGTAGTACATGTTGGTTATTAATATAGTCCATGTTGGTTATTACTATGGTCCAAGTTGGTTATTACTGTAGTACATGTTGGTTATTAAAATAGTCCATGTTGGTTATTAATATAGTCCATGTTGGTTATTAATATAGTCCATGTTGGTTATTAATATAGTCCATGTTGGTTATTACTATAGTCCATGTTGGTTATTAATATAGTCCATGTTGGTTATTAATATAGTCCATGTTGGTTATTACTATAGTCCAAGTTAGTTATTAATATAGTCCATGTTGGTTATTACTATAGTCCATGTTGGTTATTAATATAGTCCATGTTGGTTATTACTGTAGTACATGTTGGTTATTAATATAGTCCATGTTGGTTATTACTGTAGTACATGTTGGTTATTAATATAGTCCATGTTGGTTATTACTGTAGTACATGTTGGTTATTAATATAGTCCATGTTGGTTATTACTATAGTCCAAGTTAGTTATTACTATAGTCCAAGTTAGTTATTACTGTAGTCCGTGTTGATTATTACTATAGTCCATGTTGGATATTACTATAAACCATGTGAGTTTCAACACTGAGACAAGCCTTCACATGCAGGCAGACTGCAGTAGAAGCACTCAGATCTTTCATCTGTCAATTTAATACTACTACTACTTAATATAATACTAATATAATACCATATAATAATAATCTATAATAGAACAGGTTTTTCTGTGGTGTAACAGACAGCTGTGGTATTGTTGTGTTCCTTTCCAGGACTCAGGAGAGCTTCTGGTTCTGATCCAGCTGCAGAGGAGCAGACAGGAGAGCTGGCCGCCATGACCGAGGAGCAGAGAGAGTACCTGCGCTGGTTCTATCGCACAGAGGACCGTAAGTATGAACCAGGACCGTCTCCCAACCTAAAGTCCATTTAGACAAAAGTTGGGATTCTTTTTCAAATATAATGAAAACAAGAATCTGTGATTTGTTCATTTTTTGACGCTCCATCTAAAGGACAAAAGTACAAAGATTTAAAATGTTTTCACTTAACAACTTATTTATATTTTGTAGAAATTCATTTAGCTGCAACACTAAAATAAACTGGGACAGAAACAGTAAAGGTGGGAAGACTGCGACATTGATGAAATATCAGCAGGTGTGTTGGTTACATGACATGAGCATCAATCAAAGGTCCCATGAACCTGTACTTCTGGACCGAGGTGTTCATCTTTTTCCTGATGAAGTTCTGTGTTCGGCACTTTGCCACCATGGATGCCGATGAAGATCTCAGAGATCCTTGTTTGAATTGAGTTTTATAAAAGGTCCCACCTTTTCTTGAAATGTTTATTTTGAGCGTGGTGTCATGATGTTGTTATTCAAGCATCAGGCTGGTGAGGAGAGATTGAAGTTGATCACAGAGGGAAAAAACAGCTTCCCCTCACCGTCCTTCTCTTCAGCCTGTAGTTCCTCATGTTTTTCATGGTAAAGCACCTCCTCATATGATGTTCTGAGTTCTCGTGTGAGCTGTGTTGTCGTCACCCTGCAGCAACCACATGGAAGTTTGTTCTGCTGGGATTGGCCTTCATCTGTCTCCTCATTGGTTTCCTGCTGCTGGGAATGGGATCCATGGCCAACAAGTAAGACCAGTTATGAAGTTATACAACTACCATGTTATCAGAAAATCAAATTGCCATATGTAATTTTTTAAGTTGCTGAGTGACATCGTAGTCTGTCCTAAATACAGGAGCAGAAAGAAGATCGCTCAGTACAAAGCAGCAGCAGCTCTGGTTCACAGAAGTGAAGATGAGGAGCTTCGAGTGATTTCAGCGCTCAGCGACCTCAACGGCTTCATCACGGAGACGTCGTCGCCATCAGACCGGCTGCAGGGAGACAGAGACGAGCTCAGAGCAGGAAACATCGTGGTCACGTGGAAAAATGGCAACACCTCCTGCCTGTACTCCGACCCAGCAGAGGAGGAGGAGAAGCAGGAGGAAGAGGAGGAGGAGAAACAGGAGGAAGAGGAGGAGGAGAAACGGGAGGAGGTGTCCACTGCGCAGGTGGAGACTCAAGATGGAGTGACGATCACAGAGTGAAGCGTGTAACGTGAACGAGCCGGTCACAGCTGATGAGCTGTATTTTAAATGTGGTTCTCTTCCTCCATCTGCAGCTCTGGACAACAGAGCAGTTCTATCACAACCGGGTCTGTCTGCCTGCAGGAGTTCATTATTAATGATAGCAGATAGCAGCAGTCATGTTGAAAATAAAAAGATCAGATCATCAAACGTGTGATGTGTTGATATTATCTTACTGTAAACAAATCGTTCAATCCGTCGTATGTTTGTTTGTTTGTTTGTCCCTCGTATATCTAAACAACTGTTCAGGAGATGCAGCAGAATAAGACCCAAATGCAGAAACAGGACGGAGATCAGATAGATAGATAGATAGATAGATAGATAGATAGATAGATAGATAGATAGATAGATAGATAGATAGATAGATAGATAGATAGATAGATAGATAGATAGATAGATAGATATACAGATATAAATACATATGTGTATATATATATACATACATTGGTGTGAAACATTGTTTGCCCCCTTCCTGATTTCTTATTTGTTTGCATGTTTGTCACTTAAATGTTTCAGATCATCAAACAAATGTAAATATTAGTCAAAGATAACACAAGTAAACACAAAATGCAGTTTTTAAATGAAGGTTTTTATTATTAAGGGAGAAAAACAATCCAAACCCACATGGCCCTGTGTGAAAAAGTGTTTCCCCCTAAACCTAATAACTGGTTGGACCACCCTCAGCAGCAACAACTGTAATCAAGCGTTTGTGATAACTTGCAACGAGTCTTTTCCAGCTGTGGAGGAATGTTGGCTGACTCATCTTTACAGAGTTGTTGTAATTCAGACACATTGGAGGGTTTTCCAGCACCAACCTCCTTTTTAAGGTCATGTCACAGCATCTCAATAGGATTCAGGTCAGGACTTTGACGAGGCCACTCCAAAGTCTTCATTTTGTTTTTCTTCATCCATTCAGAGGTGGACTTGCTGGTGTGTTTTGGATCATCGTCCTGCTGCAGAACCCAAGTTGGCTTCAGCTTGAGGTCACGAACAGATGGCCGGACGTTCTCCTTCAGGATGTTTTGGTAGACGGTAGAATTCATGGTTCCATTTATCACAGCAAGTCTTCCAGGTCCTGAAGCAGTAAAACAGCCCCAGACCATCACACTACCACCACCATATTTTACTGTTGGTATGAGGTTCTTCTTCTGAAATGTGGTGTTACTTTTACACCAGATGTAACGGGACACACACCTTCCAAAAAGTTCAACTTTGGTCTCGTCAGTCCACAGAGTATTTTCCCAAAAGTCTCGGGGATCATCAAGATGTTTTCTGGTAAAAATGAGACGAGCCTTAATGTTCTTTGTGCTCAGCGGTGATTTTGGTCTTGGAACTCAGCCATGCAGCCATTTCTGCCGAGTCTCTTTCTTCTGGTGGAGTCATGAACACTGACCTGAACTGAGGCAAGTGAGGCCTGCAGTTCTTTTAATGTTGTTGTGGGGTCTTTTGTGACCTCTCGGATGAGTCGTCTCTGCTCTCTCGGGGTAATTTTGGTCGGCCGGCCGCTCCTGGGAAGGTTCACCACTGTTCCATGTTTTCTCCATTTGTGGATAATGGTTCTCACTAGTGATGTTACGAGATGTGCCGACGCTTCGAAGCGTGTGTGGAGTAACGGAGGGGGCGTTTCCTCGAAGCGCGTGTCGAGGCTTGCTTCATTTAGGGGAGGAGCCAAAAATGATGACGTCCGAAGCCTCGCTGCCCGGCTGTACCACGTGACTGCTTCGGGAAGTGGTTCAGGTGTTGCCGGGAGGTTTGACAGCAATATAAACCCCTCAGGCTCCATTCAAAATGTGGGTTGTTGGTGGAGAGTTGAGGTCAGTTGAGAGTTTGGATAGTTTGGATAGCGTTTATATAGTTTGGAGAGTTTAGAGAGAGAGAGATAGTTTGGAGAAGTTAGAGAGAGAGAGATAGTTTGGAGATTTAGGAAAGTGAGGAGAGAAGGAGGTGATAAGATGGAGCCAGCTGGGAAGAGGATGATTTCCCCTGTGTGGGAACACTTTGATTTAATAACTCCTAATAAGGTAAGCTAAATCTAACTCTATTTCAGACACATTAGGTTTGCTTATCAAGAACTGTATTTTTCACAGTTTCTTATTTTATTCAAAGGTGAGGTGTTTATTGTGCTCCAAGGAGTTGGGGTACAATAACAATACCTCATCCATGCTGAGGCGTTACCGTGCCTTGCATGAGAATAAGGAGGAAACTGGAGCTTCACCCAGCCAAGGTAAGTCATTACAATATTACAAATGCACCATCACAATTTTTCCCTGTTCACTTTTGTTTATTGTGCAAATAAAGACAGGTAACAGACACTGCATTTATTCTCTTTTAACCAGCCACCAGAAAACAAGAGCTGGATGAAGCCCTCGTCTCCATGATAGTGAAGGACACACAGCCCTTCAGTATTGTGGATGATGTTGGATTCAGGGCATTTGTGTCCAAACTGGATCCTAATTATGTTCCCCCTACAAGGCAGGTATGTATGGGTGCATGCATGAAACAAATGAGTACTTTATTGTGTCTCACAGTTCAGCACTATATATTTTTTCCTTTAGGCTCTGAAGGCCATGGTGGAGGCCAAGTATGAGTCAGCTAAGGAGAAGGCTGAGGCTAAAGTGGAAAAGGTGGCTGCTGTTAGCCTTACTTCTGACATGTGGACATCCACAAAACCAAAAACTGTTGAGAAACTGTTATTTCTGAATAAAAATGAATAAAATGTCCCCTGTCCTGTACATCATTGTCCAAGTTACACATTATTACACAACCTGCCATATCATATGATACTACCATTTTGGGAAAATTTACAAACACAGAATACATTCAAAAAATATTTTATTATGCACATATGTGATAATTTATGTACAGAAATTATTTGGTCATACATTTTTGTAATTCATAGTCATTCCCAACAGCCATAACAGACACAAACATTCAATGCATCACATGATGTGGTTCAGATACAGCTGCCTGTGATTATACACTTGGCCAGTAGGTGGTTTCGTGTTCACATGAAGCTTCGAGAAATGAACCCTTTCTCGAACCAATTGGCTGAAGTGGTTCGATGCCTCATGAGGCTTCATCTCACCATCACTAGTTCTCACTGTGGTTCTCTGGAGTCCCAAAGCTTTAGAAATGGCTTTAGAACCTTTTCCAGACTGATAGATCTCAATTACTTTCTTTCTCATTTGTTCCTGAATTTCTTTGGATCTCGGCATGATGTCTATCTTTTGAGGATCTTCTGGTCTACTTCACTTTGTCAGGCAGGTCCTATTGAAGTGATTTCTGGATTGAGAACAGGTGTGTCAGTAATCAGGTCTGGGTGTGGCTCGAGAAATTGAACTCAGGTGTGATAAACCACAGTTAAGTTATGTTTTAACAGGAGGGGACAAACACTTTTTCACACAGGGCCATGTGGGTTTGGATTGTTTTTCTCCCTTAATAATAAAAACCTTCATTTAAAAACTGCATTTTGTGTTTACTTGTGTTATCTTTGACTAATATTTAAATTTGTTTGATGATCTGAAACATTTAAGTGACAAACATGCAAAAAAATAAGAAATCAGGAAGGAGGCAAACACTTTTTCACACCACTGTACATCAGTACAATCAGAGAGCTGAAGAATCATTTTCAGTGATGTGTCTCTGAGGATTCCTCCTATTCCTCATATAACTCATCTCTGTATGACTGAGGCCAAAAGCCAGTACTGCTTTTTCCTACAGTATGTGAAGGCATCAGTTCTGCAGGAGGAAGATCTTCATCTTCTACTGCTCATCACACTGAAACAGCTTCAGTCGGACATTAAACTTAGAGACTCTCTCTCTCTGACACATCAGTCAACTGTTTCTATTTATTTTTGTTTTATCGTGTTTAAACTTTTAACTTCAGGATTTTAACTTATCACATTTGATTCTATTTTGGTTAAAACCAAAAGCTGTAATTTTAGGAACTTTATGTTCCCTTTGTGATCATGTGTCTGAGCGGTGATTCTTAGCTTCATGTTATTAGTATGTGCTTCATGTTCAGTGTTGTGACTGTGTTGGTGAGGAAACATGAACTACTTGTATGTGGTTACATACTGTCTAAGCACTGTGAAGGACCTCTGAAGTGGTTCTACTAGTCCAAGTGTCCACACAGGACCAAGAGTCTGAACAGGTGCTTTTATTCATCCAGCAGAGTTTCAGTGTTCATCCTGGAGGTGTCAGAAGATCTTGAAGCCTTTGAGCAGGATGAGTGTTGCGGCCCTTCGTTTCCTCTGAGCTCTGGACGTCTTCACTGTGACCAGCTTGGCGGTAGATGGAGCCGGCAGCTCCTTGAAACAGGGAGCAGTGAAGGAGGGGAGGCCAAGCAGGGCTTTGTCCTCACTGCCCCCCCGCGCCCTCCTCACCGCCTCATAGAAGATGTGCTGCACAGAGAGGAAGTCCTGACAGGCCGACACCTCGAAGAACAAACAGCCGAAACGAGCTGCGAGGGCCTCCCCGTCACACGGACTCACCTGTCTGAGAGGAGAAATCAGCCTTTACAGGTGTTCACGCTGAGACCGACATTTTCATATGGGAGGGAAGTGTTTCAGTCATCATAGTCATTAACAATTCTCTTAGTTTGAATATTACAAGACGCATGTACAGTACATGTTTTACAGTCTCAGATCTCCAAACTGTTCTTTCTGTTTCTCGTGGACTCATTAAACCCGGTGAGGCGTTTACAGTCTGCACGGTTCTCTGGAAATCACAAATAAAACATCGGTTCTACTTTAGGCTGTTTAAAGATGTTTACACACAATAGGACGATTACTTTCACAAGGACAGATACAGGAGATCATTCCTGATACAGGAGATCATTCCTGTCCACTGCAATAAGACTGTACAATAACTCACCTCTGGCAAAATCCATCACACAACAATAACACTGTTGTCTGTTTTTCTTGTTTGTTTAAATATATATATAAAAAACAAAAAAAACCTTTGCACTATTGTTCAGTTAGTATTAATTTAATTTAATTATTATATTTTATTTTATTCTATTTTATTGTATATGCTGTGTATTTTTATATTCAATAGTTTTTTACTGTTATTTTATTTCTTTCCTGTACCTATAAATGCTGCTGTAGCGAAATAATTTCCCCTTGTGGACTAATAAAGTATCTATCTATCTTCCTATCTTCCTATCTACCTATCTATCTATCTATCTATCTATCTATCTATCTATCTATCTATCTATCTATCTATCTATCTATCTATCTATCTATCTATCTATCTATCTATCTATCTATCTATCTATCTATCTATCCATGACATCACACTACTTCCTGCACTGAATTCATGTTTTCAATAATTTATTAAACAACTATAAAACAACTTCAGGACACTTCAGCCAGAGAAACAGAATATTTCACACTGTGTACTTACGTATTTACACTTTCTATTCTGAGTGTACTTACAGCATCATGCCTTCCTCAGACGGTGGACTCAGTACAGTCAAAATATAACTATAGTAAAACACTGGACTCCTCCCCTCAATGCTGTTTATCTTTTAAGCAATATATTCCAATGATACAACAAGTTACCAACTAAATAAAAACATGTAATCTAAATTTGTTCATATTGTGGAGCAATTCACTCTTAAAATACAAAACTTTTTGTTATTGTGAGCTCTGTTTCCATGGCAACACATGGCGGGTAGTACACAGTCGAGGCATGTGGTACACACTACTGGCAGGAGGTACACACTAGAGATGAGTGGTACACACTACACGCATGTGTACCACACGCCTCTAGTGTGTACTACCCACCTGTAGTGTGTACCACACACCTGTAGGGTGTACCTCCCGCCAGTAGTGTGTACCACACGCCTGTAGTGTGTACTACACGCCTCTAGTTTGTACTACACGCCTGTAGTGTGTACCGCACGCTTCTAGTGTGTACCTCCCGCCTGTAGTGTGTACCACACGCGTGTAGTGTGTACCACATGCCTCAGGAGTTTCTGACCAATGAAACCTGATCCCGGTGGACTGATCTGTTTTATAGATTGATTTCAATCGTGTTTGAGTAGATCACATTTAAAATGTAAAATACGACAAACATTGAGTTGCAAACGAAAAGTCTGCTCATCGGGACTGAGACGTGTTTGTATTCACACCTTTCTTCAACCTGACAATTAATACAAAACAATGATAACATCCATTACTCAACATGACACACACAGTTACCTGCCTGTATCTGTCCATGTCCAGCTTGTTGCCCAGCAGCATGATGGGAGTTGGAGGCCTGCAGCTCATGTTGTGTGAGCTGAGTGTCTGCAGGTACAGCTGGCTGCCGCGAAAGCTCTCTATGTTGTTGATGCTGTAGACCACCAGGAACACACTGGCCCAGGACAGGTACCGCTCACATCTACCAGGACCGTCCTACAGACACACACACACACACACACACACACACACACACACACACACACACACACAGACTTCACTAAGAGGAGCCTCTCTGGACTTTTTGATTTAAACATCCCGACGTTCCTACAGTGACTCGTCTGTTCATGTTTGATCAAATCTCACCTGCTGTTCTGTGTGATGACATCATCTCTCTCACCTGCTGTTCTGTGTGATGACATCATCTCTCTCACCTGCTGCTCTGTGTGATGACATCATCATCTTTCAGTCTTTACCTTCAGTCGCTGTACAAAATGTTCTCCTGGTTTATGAATATGGAACCTTCCAGATGTGTTACAGGTGTGTTCAGCTGTTCTCTGCTGCTGTCTGATCATTCACTGATAATATCTCATCACAGCTCAGTGGGATGTTTCTTCTCATCTGAGATTCAGAGATGAAACTGATTTAAACTCATTGATCCTGATGAGGACCTGAGAACTGATCCTCTGTGTTTCTGTAGAGGAGCTCTGAGGAAGGTGAGCACCTTTCTAAATTTGAGTCCTCCCAGTGCCAGCATGTCTCTGGTGACACAGTCAGCTGTCATCTGAACACATGATGACATGAAGGGATCTGTGTTCACACTGTTGGAGGATGGTTGGGAGCCTTTTCATTCCAGTCTGGTATTAACTGCATGTGTTGTATCTCAGTGAACACTTCCTGTTTTCACCAGCAGAGGTCAGGCCTCACTCACAATGGTTCTGAAGTTTAGTTGGTGTCCAAAGAGTTTATCAGCAGCGACCTCTTCCCTCCCAAACACAGTAAGACCTCCAACGTTATCAAAGACTTCACCATGTTCTGTTCAGCCCACCGGACCCCGAAGAGAGAACCACCAGACTGTCTGGATTGACCCAGATCTAGAACCACCAGACTGTCTGGACTGACCCAGATCTAGAACCACCAGACTGTCTGGATTGACCCAGATCTAGAACCACCAGACTGTCTGGACTGACCCAGATCTAGAACCACCAGACTGTCTGGATTGACCCAGATCTAGAACCACCAGACTGTCTAGATTGACCCACTTCTGGAACCACCAGACTGTCTGGATTGACCCAGATCTAGAACCACCAGACTGTCTAGATTGACCCACTTCTAGAACCACCAGACTGTCTGGATTGACCCAGTTCTAGAACCACCAGACTAACCCTCCCTCTGTGGTGTTGATGTTGTTACTCTATACGGTGGTTCATACCTGGTCACACGTGTCCATCAGTCTCACTGTGACTGGCTGCTGGTCCACAACCTCTTCTGATGAATAGACGTCCTCTTCATCAACCAAGAACACAGAACACCAAATCACATTTCTGCAAATACAGCCAGTTATTTCTGACAGTGGTAGAAGAAGTATGTACATTTTTTTACTTCAGTAGACGTACCAAAGGAGCAAAGTATGAATTCTCCGTAAACCACAAACCATATCACAGGCCTCGAACTAACACACTTCCTGTTTTATTTTGGAAACTCTCCTTATGTCTTGTTTCTTTCATCTTGACTTCCTGTCCTCTTGTCTGTCCACCTGTCTCTGATTGTTTCCAGCTGTGGGACAAGACTGGAAACCAATATTGGATGGTGGTGATCTTCAGGCCCTCAGGCAGCACTGCATTAAAAACACACTATTCTGGAGTGGAAATCACTGCATGGGCTCAGGAACACTTGTGAAAACCATCATCTGTGAACACAGTTCATCGCTGCGTCCACAAATGCAGGTTAAAACTCTCCAAAGAAGAAACCAGATAGAAACATGATCCAGAAACACCGCCGCTTTCTCTGGACCGAGATCATTGAAGATGGACTGAGGTGAAGTGGAAAACTGTCCTGAGGTCTGATGGATCACAATCTGAGATTCTGTTTGGAAATCATGGACGCTGCATCCTCCAGGTTAAAGAGGAGAGGGACCATCCAGCTTGTTATCAGCTCAGTTCTAAAGCCAGCATCTGTGATGGTACAGGGATGCATTAGTGCACATGGCATGGGTAGCTTGAACATCTGGAAGGAAGCATTAATGCTGAATGATATATTCAGGTTTTGGAGCAACATATGCTGCCATCCAGACAACGTCTCTTTCAGGGAAGGTCTTGTTTATTTCAGCAGAACAACGTTCTGCACGTATTCCAACAGCATGGTTCTCTAGTAGAAGAGTCCGCTGATAAACTGGCCTCCTGCAGTCCAGACCTGTCACCCATTGAAAACATCTGGAGCATCAGGACATGAACAATACAACAAAGGAGACCCTGAACTGTTGAGCAGCTGAAATCCTCTATCAGGCAAGAATGGGACCACATTTCTCTTTCAAAACTCCAGAAACTGGTCTCCTCAGTTCCTGAATGTTTACAGTGTTTTTTTTATTTATATTTTACACAGTGTCACTACTATTTGGAAACAGAGTTGTATTGTTATCATTATTAAGTTAATATTATTAAAGAAGGAAAGTCTCACCTAGAAGAGGGTCGTATTCACTGATGAAGCGTTTTGTGAGGAATTTGACTGTCAGAGCTGTAAATCAAAAAGAAAGCCATGAGAGCGACCTTGGAGTCTCAGGGGACCGAGGTCAGTCAGGGCCCTGAGAAAACCGCCGCTATATAAACATTCACTTGTAACATTAGTGAAACTCGGACATAAAAAGCACACTGGAAATTATGGAACTGACCATCTGATGCAACAACTTCCTGTGAAAAGTCCAGACTTTCATCTATTGTTAAAAACTGAAATAAAGTCCATCACATTCAAGAAGAAACAGCAAATATTCAACCAAAACAAACATTTTCTTCATGAAACTGCTGAAAAAGAATAAAGTTTTGTTAAAACAAGAACAAGTCATTGACTACATTACATTGACAACAGGGGAAAAGGAGAACATGAAGGCATTTAGCTGCTAGTAGTAAATGAAAAAAAAAAAATCCAAGTTACAAGTAGAAGCAAATTGTACGGAGCAGAGTACATAAACTGTAATGTTTCAGTCCAGCCACAGTTAGAATAAGACAAAGGAAGTGTTTTGATTCAGACCTGATTTCCCTGAGCCCATCACACCGAGCAGCACCAGGTTACATTCAGCAGAGCTCCACGTCTTCACCTTCCCAAACATCACGGACATGATGTCCTCAGACGGACGGCGTCCCGTTTCAGCTCACCACCACAGAGGAGACAGAGACAGATGTCCTGGACAGATGGACATGTTGACTTCTTCTGGTGAGCCCAAAGATGAAAATAAAAAGAGGAGGACTGAAGATGTTGTGGATCAGTGGTCAGTGTGTGATGAAAGGAAGAGTGTCGTGTGCAGCTGATAACAGGAGATCTCCATTTTAGGAAGAAGCCTGTAAAACTAGAAGGAAACAGCTGATTCACAGAAGACAGGCTGGATGTTTGTGTCTCAGACATCTGTCTGTCCTCATGTATGTCCTCATGTATGTCCACATATACATGTTAGTAATTATGTTTTTTTATACTGTCTCATCATACACAGATCTTCAGCACCAACACAGTCTGTTTGTATATGAAATATTAAATGAGCAGAAGAGTCTGTCAGCAGCTCCTCCTTCGGGTGTTTCAGTTCAGACACTCATAACCATCAGTGGATCACTGCGACACTGAAGAAAAGATAAAAACACAATAATTATCAAGCAACTTCAGCTTCAGGTGTTTGTCTGATTTCCAGGTGACCTTCTGGAGATTTATTCAGCGTGGACATCAGGGACCATGAATCTTTAACTTGAACTCTCAGACAACACAGCAGGGTGAAATAGAGAGGAATGATCCGTTAAGTTCAGAACATGAGTAAATGTCCTGAGGTTCCACCAGTGATTGTCGTTATGACAACCATGTCTCCAAAAAAAGTGGAGATGCTGTGTGAAATGTCAATAAAAACAGAATGTGATGATTTGTGAATCATGTGAACTCATATTTAATGGAAAATAGGTCAAAGACAACATATCAAATGTTGAAACAGAGAAATTTATTTCAAAAAATATCTGCTCATTTTGAATTTGATGGCAGCAACACGTCTCTAAAAAGTTGTGACAGGATCAACAAAAGACTGAACAAGTTGTGTGAAGATTAAAAAAAACACCCAGTGGAACATGTGACTACTAATGAGGTTACCATGGAAACAGATCTGCAACATGATTGGATATAAAAATATGATTTCAGAGAGGCAGAGTCTCAGCAGTGAAGATGGGGAGAAGTTGTGTATCATTTGTTGTCTCCTCACTTCCATCTGATGTGAACAACATCAAAACATCAGTTATTCAAACGGTCAAGTCTCTGCAGCTTTATTTTCATCCAGAACATCAACATTTGAAGAGATTACGGGTTTTTTATACTGAAGACTTTGTAGTAATTATCATTAAATAAGTGTATTTTTTTCTAATCCTCAGTATTTTCTTCCAACTTTTTCTACTTCATAAGTTTATCTGTTATCATGTAGCTCTGATTCCATTAAAAACTAACAGTGGAACATTTACTAGGTTCTTTGATTTGTTGGGATGTGACTTCATCTCGGATGATGATGTCTGGATTATAAAGAGGAATAATCTCTTCATCAGAGACGTTGATTCATGCTTGATTCATTCACGTCCACTCGGACGTCCACTGGCTGCTGACAGAGAAGCATGTTTAACATGTTTAACATGTTTATCACGTGACCAGAGGGACACGCTATTGTTCCAGTTTGTCGGCTGCTCAAGGACGAATGTTCAGCTGTTGCTCAACAGTCCAACACAAACAAAGAGTGAATCATCAGCACATTCAACCATCCAGCTCCTCTTTCTGTCTGGCTGCATGTCATCATAACCTACTTGAACTGTGTCACACGGCGCTGCTATGTTTAGAGTGTCCTCAGCTGCAGGGAAGCTGCTGTCGACACCAGCTGCTCTGAATGAAACACTTTCACTGGTGGTAAAACACAGAGTCTGTGCAGTGGATCAGACCTGCACGGAGGTGATGGAGTCCAGCACGAAGGTGATGGAGTCCAGCAGGGAGGTGATGGAGTCCAGCACGGAGGTGATGGAGTCCATCAGGGAGGTGATGGAGTCCAGCACGGAGGTGATGGAGTCCATCAGGGAGGTGATGGAGTCCAGCACGGAGGTGATGGAGTCCAGCAGGGAGGTGATGGAGTCCAGCACGGAGGTGATGGAGTCCAGCAGGGAGGTGATGGAGTCCAGCAGCTGTCCATTGGTGAGTCTGATGTCGGGGCGGTGTGAGGCGCCAGGCAGCCTGAGGGTCAGAGTTCACGGCCGTGTGTTCGCAGTGGACCGAGCTAAGGTGGCTGAGAGGTGTGAGTTCTTCCGAGCTCTGTTCCAGTCGGGGATGAGAGAGTGCTGGCAGGAGGAGGTCCAGCTGCGCTGCGTGGGGCTGCTGGGCTTCCTGGTGCTGCTGCAGGTGCTGGACGGGCAGCGACCCGTGCTCAGCGGGGACCAGATCGTGGAAGCCATCGAGTGCACGGCATTTCTCCAGGTGCCGTCTCTCACCAAACACCTGATCAACATCATCAACTCTGAAAACTGCTTGCTCATGTACCACACAGCTGCAACCTTCGGAGTGTGGGAGCTGTCCCACTGCTCGGCCCTGTTCATCAGGGACTCATACGCCGACCTGAGGGACCACGTCCACACCTTACCCAGCCAGCTGGTGGACTACGTCCAGTCTCTCCTCCCCAGCAGCTACGTGGCCGTGTGCAGTCACTCTCCGTCCTCTGAGCTGCTGCAGGACGTCCAGAGGACGGTGTGCTACCTGGACGAGGAGCGCAGGGAGTGGAGGGTCCTCACACACCTGCCCGGCAGCACCAGCACCACCATGGCCGGCGTGGCCGTCCTCGACAACAAACTGTACATCATGGGAGGAGTCCACGATGTGAGTAAGAGGGTGGTGGAGGCGGGGTTCTGCTACAACCCCACAGCTGACAGCTGGACCACCATCTGTGGCCCCCAGCAGCTGCGCTACAACTTCCCTCTGATAGGTCTTGACGGCTGCCTGTACGCGGTAGGGGGGGAGTCCCACCTGAAGGCGCTGTCCTCTGTGGAGAGATACCGGCCGTCTGACGGCAGCTGGACGTCTGTCTCCTCCCTCCCCTGTCCCGCAGCATCTGTGGTGTCTGCAGTAGCCATGGACAGGATCTTCATCTGTCTCTGGAGAGGGATGGGGGCCACAGATGTACACGAGTACGTGCCCGAACACGACCGCTGGCTTCTGGTCACAACGCTCATCCGCCCACACAGTTACGGTCTGTACATGGTGGCCCATCGGGACAACCTGTACGTGATGCGGAACGGACCCTGTGACGACTTCCTGCTGTGTGTGATGGACTGTTACAACCTGAGCTCGGGTCAGTGGACGGCCATGTCGGGTCAGTACACCAACAGCAAAGGCTCTCTGTTCACGGCAGTGGTGAGAGGAGACTCGGTGTTCACGCTCAGCCGACAGGTGACCTCCGAGTACATGGTGGACGAGCGGCAGTGGAGGCCAAGGCGGGAGATGAGCGGCTTCGGAAGGATCGGATCCATTTACACATTTCTGATGAGGCTGCCTAAAGTTGTCCCCCTCACAGGAAACTGTCTGGACCTGACTCAGAACCAGAACCTCAGAGACGTTAAGGTGTGTCCCAAATTCTCCCTGCAGTGTTCTCACAACCTGTAGGAGGCGCTGTTCTTTAAACCAAGTTCATTACGACATGCTTCTCATTGTGCTGGATGTGTTTCTAAGAGGAACATCAGGCAATTTAAATGTAAATAAATACAAAATGTGATGATTTGTAAATCACATAAACTCATATTTAATATAAAATAGACCAAAGACAACATATCAAATGTTGAAACAGAGAAATTGTATGGTTTTATAAAAATATCTGCTTATTTTGAATCTGATGTCAGCAACACGTCTCTATAAAGTTGTTCCAGGATCATGGTCACCATTGAGCTGCATCACCTCTTCTTTTAACAAAACTCTAGAAACGTTGGGGAACTGAGGAGACCAGTTTCTGGAGTTTTGAAAGTGAAATGTGGTCCCATTCTTGCCCGTGTCACGACCCGGCTAAGAGAAAGGACAAAGTGTGGAGACCACACATGATTATATAAGAAAAATGAATTTATTTAAGAAAACAGCTCATCAGCAATGTGTGTACTTTTGGGATGTATGAAGATGTGCAGGTGTAAGAAAACAAAATGAAACCAAACCAGAGACCCAGAGAAGGAGAGAGACTGACTGCTGTGGCATCCATATATATGGGTTAAATCACAGCAGCTCAGGTGTCAGTCATCTGGTCCTGAGGCCTACAGGCCGTCAACCCAGATACAGGATTTCAGCTGCTCAACAGTTCAGGGTCTCCTTTGTCGTATTTTTCATTTCATGATGCTCCAGATGTTTTCAAGTCCATCTTCAATGATCTCGGTCCAGAGAAGGCGGCGGTGTTTCTGGATCATGTTTCTATCTGGTTCCTTCTTTGGAGAATTTTAACCTGCATTTGTGGACGCAGCGATGAACTGTGTTCACAGACGATGATTTTCACAAGTGTTCCTGAGCCCATGCAGTGATTTCCACTCCAGAATAGTGTGTTTTTAATGCAGTGCTGCCTGAGGGCCCGAAGATCACCACCATCCAATATTGGTTTCCAGCCTTGTCCCTTGTGTTCAGAGATTTCTCCAGATTCTCTGAATCTTTTAATGATATTATGAACCGTAGACGATGAAATCCACTAATTCTTTGTAGTTTTACGTTGAGGAACATTATTCTTAGATTGCTGAACTATTTTCTCACACAATCTTTCAGAGTGGTGAACCTCTCCCCATCTTCACTGCTGAGAGACTGAAATCATCTTTTTATACCCAATCATGTTACTGATCTGTTGCCATGGTAACCTGATTAGTTGTCAGATGTTCCACCAGGTGTTTTTTATTTTTACACAACTTTTCCATCTTTTGTTGATCCAGTCACAACTTTTCAAAGACGTGTTGCTTCCATCAAATTCAAAATAAGCAGATATTTTTCATAAAACAATAACATTTCTCAGTTTCATCATTTGATATGTTGTCTTTGGTCTATTTTCAATTAAATATGAGTTTATGTGATTTACAAATCATCACATTCCATTTATATTTACATTTTACACAGCATCAACTTTTTTTGTAAACTGGGTTGTACACTACACACTCCTCTGTACAGGTACAACCCAGTTTACAAAAAAGGTTGATGCTGTGTAAAATGTAAATATAAATGAAATGTGATGATTTGTATCACATAAACTCATACTCAGTGTCAAAGTCAGTGTCACACCTGTCTGACAGCTGGTTTGTAACTGATTGACTTTAAGAACACTCAGTGATGTGAAGCAGAGTTCTGTGTTCATGAGAAGCAAAGCAGCTTCTGTTCCTGTTTTCACAGACAACACTCCTCAATGAAGTCATTTGTTCCAGGAGAAAAATAAAGAAACAAACAAACAACCTCAATGTGAATTCAAGAACTTTAATACATCTCTTCAGGATTACAACAAACTCCCATAACTCACTGATCATCTGATGGTGTTTGTAAATGAACAGAGTTACACTGTAACAAAAAGAAGGAGAATGTGGTTCTTCTTCTTCTTCTTCTTCTACTTCTTCTTCTTCTTCATCATCATCATCATCATCATCTGAGCATTACTCTTTTCCTGCACTGTTCTCCTTTACACATAATAATGAATCTGTGTGTATATGTGTATATATGTAGGTGTGTGGTCAGGCCACCCTCATCATCAGCTCCTCCAAAGCTTTCTCTCTGTGGTTCTCGTGGACCAGCAGCACCTCTTTGATGGCGTTTTGCTGGAAGCCCATCTCGTTAAACTGACTGAGCAGGTGGAGGAACTCCTGAGCCTGAACACCAACAAACAATCATGTTTTAGACTTTCGTTATGAGTAAAAAACAAAAACAAAGACATGGTCAGGTTTATTCTTCAATAAAGACTCTGTTCTTTAATAAATCTGACTCTGCTCTTTAATAAACCTGACACTATTCTTTAACAAACCTGACTATGTTCTTTAATAAATCTGACTGTGTTCGTTATTAAACCCGACTCTCTTTTCTTAATAAACCTGACTCTGTTCTTTAATAAACCTGAATCTGTTCTTTAATAAACCTGACTCCTTTCAACTTGACTCTGTTCTTTAATAAACCTGACTCCTTTCAACTTGACTCTGTTCTTTAATAAACCTGACTCTGTTCGTTAATAAACCTGAATCTGTTCTTTAATAAACTTGACTCTATTCTTTAATAAACCTGAGTGTGTTCTTTAATAAACCTGACTCTATTCTTTACTAAACCTGACTCTATTCTTCAATAAACCTGACTGTGTTCTTCAATAAACCTGATTGTGTTCTTTAATAAACCTGACTGTGTTCTTTAATAAATCTGACTGTGTTCATTATTAAACCTGACTCTCTTTTTTAATAAACCTGACTCTGTTCTTTAATAAACCTGAATCTGTTATTTAATAAACCTGACTCCTTTCAACTTGACTCTGTTCTTTAATAAACCTGACTGTTTGTTAATAAACCTGAATCTGTTCTTTAATAAACCTGACTCTATTCTTTAACAAACCTGACTGTGTTCTTTAATAAACCTGACTCTATTCTTCAATAAACCTGACTCTGTTCTTTAATAAACCTGACTGTCTTTGTTAATAAACCTGACTTTATTCTTCAATAAACCTGACTCTGTGCTTTAATAAACCTGACTCCATCATGTCTCTGAGAGTGGAGGTTCTCTACAGGTCTTACCTTTGTCTCACAGTTCTGAAACATCTCCAAAGCCTCTTCTACCTGAACCATGTCATAGCCCAGCTGACACAGGTGGTCACAGGCCACCAGGTAAGTCAAGATCTGCAGACACACACACACACACACATGTATTCATTCAGACTGCTGTATACAGTATGCAGTACACTGTACACAGTATACTGCTGAATAGGTTCATGAAACATCTATTTTTAAGGTCAGCATCTGTCAAATATTTGCAGTAAAATGTTTCCACATGTTTTGTGACAGCAGATTTCTGATGTTTCTGTCTGCAGGACTTTTAACAGCTCTCTGATCTCACACTGATCTGCTGTCTGTTACTGAGTTCACTAAATCTTTCTGAGAGCCCACTGACCCGAGGTGTAATATAGGACACACTGTGACACACCGTAACACACCGTAACACACAGTAACAGACAGTAACACACAATAACACACCGTAACACACTGTAACACACAGTGACCAGCTGACAGATCTAAAGTCAGACTGGAAACCAATAGAACCATCAACACGTCACTGTGTCTTATTGTTTCCATAAGACCAAGCAGGCAGCATATATCTATATATTCATATACAGTATCTATAAATTCATATATCTATAGTGATATTCACTGTAGACAAGATGTTTATGTTTATGTCTATAGTGATATTCACTGTGGAGTAGATGTTTATGTTTATATCTATAGTGATATTCACTGTAGACTAGATGTTTATAACTATACACCCTCCTACTGAAGACATGTGACTGTGATTTTCCAGTCAGAGACTGACATGTGTGTGTCCGTCTTCTCCTCATGGTAAACATGTTGGATGTGTTTCCCATCAGCCCCGGGCCCACTCATGAGAAAACACAGGGCAGGACGGCTTTCTATTTTTAGACCGGTTTAAAGCAGCCTCTAATCCTGAGTGATTTCCCTGTGCTAGTTGGAGCTCCTTACAGCTGGAACAGCCTCCACTTTGTGACTGAAATACAAACACGTGTTGGCCACTTTACTTGAGAAGGACTAAAACATATCCATGTGTCTCCTAGCAATGCTCTGGGTGTGTCTCTGACCTGATCTGGGGTCTGCTGTCCGGTCCTCTGCAGAGCCAGGATGGCGGTGCGGAGGGAGTATCCCCGGGCCGTAATGGCCTCCAGCAGCTCCCTCTCCTCTGGGCTCAGAGCTGTCAGGAGCTCCACGGAGGAGTCCGAACCAAAGGAGGGGAGCCCCCGGGGAGGGGGGGAGGCCAGGGGGAACCTGCAGGAGTCTGGTTGGATACCTGTCTGAGGAGCAGCAGGCTGCAGTGACGAGTAGAACAGATCAGTGAAGTGGTTCTCATGGTCTGCAGCACTGACAGCAGAGTATACCTGACACACGGCTTTGTTAATCCTCATGAACTTTTTATATCCTGCTGCATTCAGCCAGAAGACTTTACACAGTTTATTTTTAGAGTGCAGATCCCTAAAAACATTTTGGAAATGTGAGGTGAAACAAGGCTCAATGCTGAGGATGGATTTCACCAGAGGAAACCAGAGTTTAAAGATGTGAGGGACTCAGTGTTCAGATCTCAAGCTTAATATAAAGTGGTGCACTGACAGGTTCAGTCTGCTGATATGTGCAAGTTTATTCTGCCATATTCATAGAGAGAGACTGCTCTCTATACTGCAGGCTGCACAGCAGGAGGTCTCCCTGTGTCACGCGGTCAACTCTCCTCTGAGCTCAGTGACCTGTTGCAATAAGAGAGCACTCAGCTGTTGCAGCATGAAGAGGCTGGCATGTGTCAGCTGCTCTCATTCACAGTTTTATATGTTTTATATCAACAACACCATCATCATCATCACCATCATCATCACCATCATCACCATTATCATCATCACCATCATCATCATCATCATCACCAGCACCATCAACATCACCATCATCACCATCATCATCACCATTATCATCATCACCATCATCATCATCATCATCATCATCGCCATCATCACCCCCGTCACCATCACTATCATCACCATCATCACCATCACCATCATCACCCCCATCACTGTCACAATCACCACCATCATCATCACCATCATAACCATCATCATCACCATCATCAACATCATCATAACCATGATCATCATCAACACATCACCACCAACATCACCATTACCATCACCTTCACCTTCACCATCATCATCACAGTCGTCATCATCATCACCATCATCATCTATCCTGGCTCCTAAATGGTAGAATGAGCTCCACCAACATCAGGACAGCAGAAACTCTGAACATCTTCCACCACAAACTAAAAACACACCTCTTCCTCCTTTACCTTAAATAGTAGAATTTTAGTATCTTAAAATAGAACTTACTGATAGAACTTTGTAGTTTGGCTTTCTTGAGGAAATTGTGTTTTCTTGATTCTTGTTGTTCTGGTTTTGTACCCTCATGGTTGAAATTAACTTATTGTAAGTCGCTTCGGATAAAAGAGTCAGATAAATGAAATGTAATGTAATCATCATCATCATCACCACCATCAAAACCATCATCATCATCATCACCACCATCATCACGATCACCGTCACATCACCACCATCACCACCGTCACATCACCACCATCATCATCACCATCATCATAATCACCATCATCATAACCATCATCATCATCAACACATCACCACCAACATCACCTTCACTATCACTATCATCATCATCACAATCACCATATTAATCACCATCATCACCCCCATCACCGTCACCATCACTATCATCACCATCACCATCATCACCGTCACCATCACCATCATCACCATCACCACCATCACCGTCACCATCACCATCATCACCCCCATCACCATCATCACCATCATCATCACACCCATCACCATTTCTTTGTTTAGTAATCAGTGGTGAGTTTCCATTCCCGCCCATTTGTAACACCTGGTGACGGGAGGTCTAGCGAGCAGGAGGTGTGGTCTAACGAGCAGGAGGTGTGGTCTGACCAGCTGTAGCCAACCCTGTTATAAAACCAGGAAGTGTTTGAAGCGTCAGCGAGGACTCGTTGTATGAAGACTCGGTGGATAAAGACAGAGGAGTCTTTTGTTGGAGTCACAGGAGGGAGGCTGAGTATAGCTGAGTAGTACTACTGCCATCTGAGTATGTGTGTACTTTCCGTCCCTGTGTGTATATCTACTCGTAGATACTACAGGCCTCTCACTCGTTCACACCAACACCGTAACCTTTCCTCTGTTATCTGTCCCACCCGTTCCACTCATACCCAACACCTCGTCACAGGAGGACTCTGGAACTGTCAGTCAGCTGAAGACAGACTTCATCTCTGGACTTCCTTGGTCTCACTGAGACCTGTTATTTGTTTTAAATATTGCTTTTTATGTTACCCATTTTCTGTAATGCTTAACATGTTGTACAAAATGTTTTGCAGACTAAATTTTTCCAGCCGTTTTAATTTTTTGTATACTTAAATACATTAAATTGTCTTATACTGTCAATGCTTGTGGTAAAAAACAATCTATAGTGAATTTTTGCTTTCAGGAACGAATTCTTTATTTTAAAAGAATTGGTTTTGGTTTAGTGGAATGGATCGTTAGTCTCTTCTACTAAAAATGAGGCTTTCACATATTGTGGCTTTAAATTACATCACAGTAACAAATGATTTGACACTTCTGACTTTTACAAAATCTGAAATAATCATGATGTGACCTTAATTAATTCTGTTAGTGCAGTCTGGAAAGACTCACTGATCGAATATAATTTCTATACCGGACAACATCCACCCTGCTGCTCTCTCCTCTGCCATATGTATCTATCTCCTTCAGCCACACCCCCAGACCCACTGGTAGGAGGAGGAGGGGGGGTACAGGTCTACTCATCTCCCTAAATGGAGGTTTTCTCTTTACCCACTTCCACTTCCTACCTCACTGTCTCTTGAGTTTCATGCTGTGACAGTTACTCATCCGGTACAATTAAACATTGTTGTCCTCTACCGTCCTCCAGGTCCTTTGGGAGATTTATTGGACGAATTAGACGTCCTCCTGTCAAACGTCCCAGAAAATGGTCCTCCACTTGTCCTTCTGGGTGACTTTAACATCCAGACTGAGAAGTCATCTGACCTTGTGCTCTTCCTGTCTTCCTTTGCTGTCTCCCTCAGTCCTTCCCCTCCTCCTCACAAAGGTTGGAACCACCTGGACTATATTTCACCAGAAACTGCTCCACATCTAACCTCACTGTAACTCCACTTCATGTCTCCGACCACTTCTTTATCTCTGACTCTCTCAAACTGACAACCTGACCACATCAACAGACTCTGGACCTGTCCGTCACAACATTCACTCCCTTTCTCCCTCCTCTCCCTCCTCTCCCTCCTCTCTCCCTCCTCTCCCTCCTCTCTTCCTCCTCTCTCCTTCCTCTCTCCCTCCTCCTCTCTCCCTCCTCTCCCTCCTCTCTTCCTCCTCTCTTCCTCCTCTCTCCCTCCTCTCCCTCCTCTCCCTCCTCTGTTTTATCTGCCCTCCCTTCAACTGACTCTTTCTCCCTCATGCATCCAAACTCTGCCACAGACACTCTCCTTTCGACTCTGTCTTCCTCTCTTGATTGTCTCTGTCCTCCTCCATGTCCTCCAGTCCTCCCTAACTCCGTGGTTGTCTGACTCGGTGCACCCAGAGAGCCACTATGAGAGCATCAGAAATGAAATGTAGAAAATCTAACCACCCTGATGACCTGCTCACTTATCAATCTCTCCATCTTCTCTCCCTCCTCTCCCTCCTCTCTTCCTCCTCTCTCCCTCCTCTCCCTCCTGTCCCTCCTTCTCTCTCCCTCCTCTCTCCCTCCTCTCCCTCCTGTCCCTCCTTCTCTCTCCCTCCTCTCTCCCTCCTCTATCTCTGCAGCCAAAAGCTCCTTCTAGCAAACCAGAATTCAATCCTCATTTTCCAACCCCAAAAAGCTCTTCTCCATCTTCTCCATCTTCTCCATCTTCTCCAACTACCTTGACCCCTCCTCCCCCCTTCCCCTCCCCCCTCCATCCTTCCATCAAGCCACTTTGTCAACTACTTTACTAAAAAGATCGATGACATATGCTCCTCATTTTCAAACCCATCTTCTATAACTACATGTCCATCTTCTTCATCTTCATCTTCATCCCCTTCACTTTCCTCTTTCACTCCCCTGTCTCCCAATCAAATTGTTACCTTGGTAACCTCCACCCCCCCCCCCCAACCACCTGCCCCCCCCCCTCCCCATCCCATCTCACATTCTCCAGTCTATTGCTCCAGACCTTCTTCCTTTTCTCTCCATCTCATCAACTCTTCTCTGTCAACGGTCTGTTTCCTGAACTCTCTGAAGGAGAGAGTGAACCCTCTCCTGAAGAAACCCCCCCCCCCAACCCGTCTGAAGTAAACAACTACAGACCGTCTCTCTTCTTCCCTTTCTTTCCAAAACTCTGGAGTGAGCTATCTTTAACCAACTCTCCTCCTATCTCCACCATAATAACCTTCTTGACCACCAGTCTGGTTTCAACAGAGACGGTCCTCCTTCTGTCTCTGAGCAGCTTCACACTGCTAGAGCAGCCTCTCTGTCCTCTGTCCTGATCCTTCTAGACCTTCTGCTGCATTGGACACAGTGAACCACCAGATCCTTCTTTCCTCCTTCAGGACCTCGGTGTCTCAGGCTCTGCTCTCTCCCTGTTCTCATCCTACCTCAACGACCTCACCTACCGGGTAACTTGGAGAGGATCTGTGTCTGAACCTTGTCCTCTCACTACTGGTGTCCCTCAAGGCTCCGTCCTGGGTCCCCTCCTCTTCTCTCTGTACACCGACTCTCTCGGCTCTGTCGTTCACTCGCATGTCTTTTCCTACCACAGCTTTGCTGATGACACCCAACTGATCCTCTCTTTTCCAGATCTGAAACACAGGTAGCAGCATGAATCTCTGCCTGTCTGACTGACATCTCTCAGTGGATGTCCTCACACCACCTGGAAATCAACCTCCACAAGACCGAACTGCTCTTCCTTCCAGGGAAAGACTCTCCCACCCTCGACCTGACTACTACCTTCAACAACTCTGTTATCCCGACCCTGACTGATAAGAACCTCGGAGACACTCGACAGTCAACTCTCTCTTACTGCCAACATCACTGCAACAACACGTTCCTGTATATACAGTGGGTACGGAAAGTATTCCGACCCCTTTAAATTTTTCACTCTTTGTTTCATTGCAGCCATTTGCTAAAATCAAAAAAGTTCATTTTATTTCTCATTAATGTACACTCAGCACCCCATGTTGACAGAAAAAAACAGAAATGTAGAAATTTGTGCAAATTTATTAAAAAAGAAAAACTGAAATATCACATGGTCATAAGTATTCAGACCCTTTGCTGTGACACTCATATTTAACTCACATGCTGTCCATTTCTTCTGATCCTCCTTGAGATGGTTCTACTCCTTCATTGGAGTCCAGCTGTGTTTAATTAAACTGATTGGACTTGATTAGGAAAGGCACACACCTGTCTATATAAGACCTTACAGCTCACAGTGCATGTCAGAGCAAATGAGAATCATGAGGTCGAAGGAACTGTCCAAGGAGCTCAGAGACAGAATTGTGGCAAGGCACAGATCTGGCCAAGGTTACAAAATCATTTCTGCAGCACTCAAGGTTCCTAAGAGCACAGTGGCCTCCATAATCCTTAAATGGAAGAAGTTTGGGACGACCAGAACTCTTCCTAGACCTGGCCGTCCAGCCAAACTGAGCAATCGTGGGAGAAGAGCCTTGGTGAGAACAACTCTGTGACCATTCTTGACTGGCCCAGCCAGAGCCCTGACCTAAACCCAATTGAGCATCTCTGGAGAGACCTGAAAATGGCTGTCCACCAACGTTCACCATCCAACCTGAGGGAACTGGAGAGGATCTGCAAGGAAGAATGGCAGAGGATCCCCAAATCCAGGTGTGAAAAGCTTGTTGCATCATTCCCAAGAAGACTCATGGCTGTACGAGCTCAAAAGGGTGCTTCTACTCAATACTGAGCAAAGGGTCTGAATACTTATGACCATGTGATATTTCAGTTTTTCTTTTTTAATAAATTTGCACAAATTTCTACATTTCTGTTTTTTTCTGTCAAGATGGGGTGCTGAGTGTACATTAATGAGAAATAAAATGAACTTTTTTGATTTTAGCAAATGGCTGCAATGAAACAGAGTGAAAAATTTAAAGGGGTCTGAATACTTTCCGTACCCACTGTACATCAGACACACACACACACACACACACTCCTCGCAGTCCTGACATGTCCAGCTCTCACCCTATGTGCTGTGCTGCGGGTGCTGATGGTGGGGACCCTGTTGAGTGTCCTGGTCCAGGTGCTGGGGGTACAGGTGCTGGGGGCTCTGTGTGAGGACAGGCTCTGGAACATGCTGTCTGCGTTGGGGCGGTGTGGGAGGGGCGTGTCCAGCCCTGAGAGGGAACACTGGCGCAGATTCTTCCTGCGTTGGTGCGGCAGGCTGCTCAGACAGGCCGGAGGGTTGAGCAGGTCGGGGACAAAGGCCTTCTGAGCTTTCCTCTGACCACGCCCATGTGCAGCAGCAGGACACTCCGAGCCAGCTTCCACCGTCTGACACGTGTCGGCTCTCTGAGCGTCCTCCTCCTCCTCTGACTCTGAGGCGGCCGTGTTGCTGCGCAGGACGCTCAGGTTCAGGCTGCGGGAGCGCTGCCGAGGGTTCGGCTCCCAGAAGTCTGAGCTGTGGCGGCTGGCCAGGCGGCTCTGCTGAGGGCTGCTGAACATCATCCAGTACGGAGGACAGGACGGCAGCAGTCCTGAGGACGAGTACGAGGAGGAGGATGAAGAGGAGGAGGAGCACGGCGGATTCCGGGGTTGATTGGTGAAGCCCCTCTGCAGTCCAGTTATCACCCAGTTCTCCAGGCTGAACTCATACTGTCGATGAAGAGACATGTTAGTGTTAGTAGTCCCCTCACCGTCCTCTTCATCATCACAAACATTACACAGTCCTTTCACCCTCCTCTTCATCATTACACAAACAGCAGGATGCTCAGTGTGAGACAGAAAGATGATTTTATATTGATGTATTATTTGCTCCTCCGCAGCTGCAGCTGAAATGATGAGGCTAAAACGTTTGTACATGTCATGAGAATACATCTAATAATACATTAATTTAATGAAATATGCACATGATTAGAGTGATCTTCCTGTGGTCGTCATGGTGATATTATAAGTCTTTCAACTTCGTCTACATTCATAGTCAGTGATTTTTTTTTTACATCACATCCTTCATCATTCAGCAGCTGCAGCTGCGCTGCTTTCAGTTGGATTATGTGTTTAACTTCGTTATGTTTTATTTAAATTATAGATTGCTCCTCAATTTTTAAATATGTTGCTTGGCTGTCAGTCCACTTGTCCATGTTTGTGATTGTCAGATGCTACAAACTCCTCCTCTTTTATGTGAGAGCGCTCCGAGCCGAAAACAGAAAGCCTGAGTTAACAGAGAAAGTTGATAACCAGTCGTAGTACCAATGATCTCTGATGGACAGTTTCTGCTTTGTTGAACAGCTCAGAAAAAAGAAAGTCTGGATTTGTTGAACCTGCTTCGTAGTCCAGCTGTATTCCAGTCCTCCTGTTCTGGACTGACTCCCGGTCTGCACTGACTCCTGGTCTATAACCTTCAGTTTTCAGGCTCCTCCCCTGTGGAACCAGCTCCCAGTTTGTGTTGGAGGGGCAGAAACCCTCTCTAGCTTTAAGATTAGACTCAAAACGTTCCTTCTTGATAAAGCCTATAGTTAGGGCTGGCTCAGGTAGACCTGAACCAACCCTTAGTTATGCTGTTATAGGCCGAGGCTGCTGGAGGACCTCGTTACATGCTGAGCTTCTTTTCTTTCCTCCTACTCTTTAACTGACTCATACCTCACCATCTTCTTCTCTCCCATAGTTTCTTATTATTATCTGTTGTCTCCATTCAGTTCCTTCACTCGTGTAGTTTCTGTTCTTTCTTCTCCAGATGTTCCGTCATGGAGCTGCATGTCTCTGCTCTGTGATTGTCGTCTCCACCAACAGTTCTTCTCTTATATCTCTATGCTGTCCTTTTCTCTCTCTGCTCTCCTCTCACCACAACCGGTCGAGGCAGATGCTCCGCCCACCTCTGATCCTGGTTCTGTTAACAGATGTTCTCCACCTCCGATCCTGGTTCTGTTAACAGATGTTCTCCACCTCTGATCCTGGTTCTGTTAACAGATGTTCTCCACCTCTGATCCCGGTTCTGTTAACAGATGTTCTCCACCTCTGATCCTGGTTCTGTCGGAGGTTTCTTCCTGTTAAAGGATGTTTTTCTTCCCTCTGTTGGAGGTTTTTCTCCCTTAAAGAGGAGTTTTTTCCTCCTAGTTTATGTGGGAATTGTTGAATTGTTGGTTTCTCTGTATAATATTGTAAAGTTCTGATGTAAGGACTTTAATGTGTTAAGTGCCATGAAATAACCTTTGTTGTGATTTGGCGCTATAGAAATAAAGTTGAATTGAATTGAATAGTGACTCCTGGTCTGCAGTGACTCCTGGTCTGGCCTGACTCCTGGTCTGGCTTGACTCCTGGTCTGTAGTGACTCCTGGTCTGGACTGACTCCTGGTCTGGCTTGACTCCTGGTCTGTAGTGACTCCTGGTCTGGACTGACTCCTGGTCTGTAGTGACTCCTGGTCTGGACTGACTCCTGGTCTGTAGTGACTCCTGGTCTGGGCTGACTCCTGGTCTGTGTGTGATGTTCAGGTAAAGACTGCAGCTTCTTGACTTCCTGACTATTAATGAGACTAAATAAATAAATATTAATAATAATTCTTATTTAAAACTATGAGGAGCTCTGAACCTTTTTAAACATCAAGTATCTGAAACATTGATATCATTAGTACTGGAAGACAGGAAAGACACAAAAAGGACAGACAGAGACAAACAGAGGACAGACAGAGGACAGATAGATATAGACAGAGGATAGACAGAGACAGACAGATGACAGACAGAGAACACACAGAGACAGACAGAGACACCAGGAGGACAGACAGAGGACACACAGAGACAGACAGAGACACAGACAGAGACACACAAAGGTCACAGAGACAGATAGAGGTCAGACAGAGACACATGTAGAAAGACAGAGACAGACAGAGGACAGACAGAGACACTGAGGACAGGCAGAGACACACAGAGGACACAAAGACACACAGGGGACAGACAGATACAAAAAGAGGACAGACAGAAACACATAGGACACACAGAGACAGACAGAGAAACACAGAGGCAGACAGAGGACAGACAGAGACACAGATACAGACAGAGAAAAACAGAGACAGACATATACAAAGAGGACACAAAGAGACAGACAAAGGAAAGACAGCACACACAGAGACAGACAGAGAAACACAGAGACAGATGGAGGACAGACAGATAAAAACAGAGGACAGACATACACAGAGGACACAGAGACAGACAGAGACACACAGAGGACACAGAGATAGACAGAAATACACAGAGGACACACAGAGACAGACACAGAGGAGAGACAGAGACACAGAGGACACACAGAAACACACAGAGGACAGACAGAAGAAAGACAGAGAAACACAGAAGACACACAGAGACACACAAAAGACAGACAGACACACACACACAAAGTACAGACAGACACGCACAGAACACACACAGAGGACAGACACACACCTCTGTGTCCTGCAGGACGGTGAGGTAATCAGGGACAGTCACTTTGACGTCCTCTTTGACTTGCTGTAATGCAGCAGCCTGGGGCATCTTCAGGGGGACACCGTCCATCCTGCTCCGTCCACTGAGAGACACACAGTGTCCAACCAGTTCAAGTTCTGCTCAGCCTCTAACTTTACATCATTTCATTCACAGTGACATCAGTGTCACCTGTTTCAGGACATATCCAGCCCGAGGAACACCGAGGACATCCTCCGGCCCCAGGGACACCGAGGGAACCCTCTGGTCCCAGGGAAACCAAGAGCGTCCTCCTACGTCCTCCGGTCCGAAGGGCGTCCTCCTACGTCCTCTGATACGAGGGACACAGAGGGCATCCTCCTATGCCCTCCGGTCCGAGTGATGCATTAGTGTGTGTTTCTACTTTAGTGTGTGTTGCTATAATAGTGTGTTTCTACATTAGTGTGTGTTGCTATAATAGTGTGTTTCTACATTAGTGTGTGTTTCTATAATAGTGTGTTTCTACATTAGTGTGTTTCTACTTTAGTGTGTGTTTCTACATTAGTGTGTTTCTACTTTAGTGTGTGTTTCTACATTAGTGTGTTTCTACTTTAGTGTGTGTTTCTATAATAGTGTGTTTCTACATTAGTGTTTCTACTTTAGTGTGTTTCTACATTAGTGTGTGTTTCTACTTTAGTGTGTTTCTATATTAGTGTGTTTCTACATTAGTGTGTTTCTACATTAGTGTGTGTTTCTACTTTAGTGTGCGTTTCTACATTAGTGTGTTTCTACATTAGTGTGTGTTTCTACATTAGTGTGTTTCTACTTTAGTGTGTGTTTCTACATTAGTGTGTTTCTACTTTAGTGTGTGTTTCTATAATAGTGTGTTTCTACATTAGTGTGTTTCTACTTTAGTGTGTGTTTCTACATTAGTGTGTTTCTACTTTAGTGTGTGTTTCTATAATAGTGTGTTTCTACATTAGTGTTTCTACTTTAGTGTGTTTCTACATTAGTGTTTCTACTTTAGTGTGTTTCTACATTAGTGTGTGTTTCTACTTTAGTGTGTTTCTATATTAGTGTGTTTCTACATTAGTGTGTGTTTCTACTTTAGTGTGCGTTTCTACATTAGTGTGTGTTTCTACTTTAGTGTGTGTTTCTACATTAGTGTGTGTTTCAGCATTAGTGTTTCTATATTAGTGTTTCTATATTAGTGTGCGTTCCTACATTAGTCTGTGTTTCTACATTAGTGTGTTTCTACATTAGTGTGTGTTTCTACATTAGTGTGTTTCTACTTTAGTGTGTGTTGCTATAGTAGTGTGTTTCTACATTAGTGTTTCTACTTTAGTGTGTGTTTCTATAATAGTGTGTTTCTACATTAGTGTGTTTCTACTTTAGTGTGTGTTTCTACATTAGTGTGTTTCTACTTTAGTGTGTGTTTCTATAATAGTGTGTTTCTACATTAGTGTTTCTACTTTAGTGCGTTTCTACATTAGTGTGTGTTTCTACTTTAGTGTGTTTCTATATTAGTGTGTTTCTACATTAGTGTGTGTTTCTACTTTAGTGTGCGTTTCTACATTAGTGTGTTTCTACATTAGTGTGTGTTTCTACATTAGTGTGTGTTTCTATCATAGTGTGTTTCTACATTAGTGTGTTTCTACATTAATGTGGGTTTCTACATTAGTCTGTGTTTCTACATTAGTGTGTTTCTACATTAGTGTGTTTCTACATGAGTGTATGTTTCTACTTTAGTGTGTGTTGCTATAGTAGTGTGTTTCTACATTAGTGTGTTTCTACTTTAGTGTGTGTTTCTATAATAGTGTGTTTCTACATTAGTGTGTTTCTACTTTAGTGTGTGTTTCTACATTAGTGTGTTTCTACTTTAGTGTGTGTTTCTATAATAGTGTGTTTCTACATTAGTGTTTCTACTTTAGTGTGTTTCTACATTAGTGTGTGTTTCTACTTTAGTGTGTTTCTATATTAGTGTGTTTCTACATTAGTGTGTTTCTACATTAGTGTGTGTTTCTACTTTAGTGTGTGTTTCTACATTAGTGTGTGTTTCTATCATAGTGTGTTTCTACATTAGTGTGTTTCTACATTAGTGTGTTTCTACTTTAGTGTGTGTTTCTATAATAGTGTGTTTCTACATTAGTGTTTCTACTTTAGTGTGTTTCTACATTAGTGTGTGTTTCTACTTTAGTGTGTTTCTATATTAGTGTGTTTCTACATTAGTGTGTTTCTACATTAGTGTGTGTTTCTACATTAGTGTGTGTTTCTATCATAGTGTGTTTCTACATTAGTGTGTTTCTACATTAGTGTGTTTCTACATTAATGTGGGTTTCTACATTAGTGTGTGTTTCTACATTAGTGTGTTTCTACATTAGTGTGTTTCTACATTAGTGTGTGTTTCTACATTAGTGTGTTTCTACATTAATGTGGGTTTCTACATTAGTGTGTGTTTCTACATTAGTGTGTGTTTCTACTTTAGTGTGCGTTTCTATATTAGTGTGTTACTGCATTAGTGTGTGTTTCTACATTAGTGTGTTTCTATATTAGTGTGTTTTTACATTAGTGTGTGTTTGACATTAGTGTTTCTACATTAGTGTGTGTTTCTATATTAGTGTGTGTTTCTACATTAATGTGTTTCTACATTAGTGTGTTTCTACATTAGTGTGTGTTTCTATATTAGTGTGTTACTGCATTAGTGTGTGTTTCTACATTAGTGTGTTTCTATATTAGTGTGTTTTTACATTAGTGTGTGTTTGACATTAGTGTTTCTACATTAGTGTGTGTTTCTATATTAGTGTGTGTTTCTACGTTAGTTTGTTTCTACATTAGTGTGTTTCTATATTAGTGTGTTTTTACATTAGTGTGTTTCTACGTTAGTTTGTTTCTACATTAGTGTGTGTTTCAGCATTAGTGTTTCTATATTAGTGTTTCTATATTAGTGTGCGTTCCTACATTAGTGTGTGTTTCAACATTAGTGTGTGTTCCTACATTAGTGTGGGTTTCTACATTAGTGTGTTTCTACATTCGTGTGCGTTTCCACATTAGTAAGTGATTGTCCGTTAGTGTGTGTTTCTATGTTAGTGTGTGTTTCTACAGTTGCGTATTTCTACATTAGTGTGTGTTTCTACATTGGTGTGTGTTTCTACATTAGTATATTTCTACATTAGTGTGCGTTTCTATACAAGTGTGCATTTCTACATTAGTGTGCGTTTTTATGTTAGTGTGTCTTTCTACGTTAGTGTGTTTCTACATTAGTGTGTTTCTACATTAGTGTTTTTCTACATTAGTGTTTTTCTACATTAGTGTGTGTTTCAACATTAGTGTATTTCTACATTAGTGTGTTTCTGCATTAATGTGTGTTTCTATATTAGTGTGTTTCAACATTAGTGTATTTCTACATTAGTGTGTGTTTCTACATTAGTGTGTGTTTCAACATTAGTGTGTTTCAACATTGACGTGTGTTTCTACATTAGCATGTGTTTCTACATTAGTGTTTCTACACTAGTGTTTCAACATTAGCGTGTGTTTCTACATTAGTGTGTGTTTCAACATTAGTGTGTTTCTACACTAGTGTGTTTCTACATTAGTGTGTGTTTCTACATTAGTGTGTTTCTATACTAGTGTTTCAACATTAGTGTGTGTTTCTACATTAGCATGTGTTTCTACATTAGTGTGTTTCTATACTAGTGTTTCAACATTAGTGTGTTTCTACACTAGTGTGTTTCTACATTAGTGTGTGTTTCTACATTAGTGTGTTTCTATACTAGTGTTTCAACATTAGTGTGTGTTTCTACATTAGTGTGTGTTTCTACATTAGTGTTTCAACATAAGTGTGTGTTTCAACATTAGTGTGTTTCTACATTAGTGTGTGTTTCTACATTAGTGTGTGTTTCAATATTAGTGTTTCAACATAAGTGTGTTTCTACACTAGTGTTTCAACATTAGTGTGTTTCTACATTAGTGTGTTTCTATACTAGTGTTTCAACATTAGTGTGTGTTTCTACATTAGTGTGTTTCTACATTAGTGTGTGTTTCAACATTTGTGTGTTTCTACACTAGTGTTTCAACATTAGTGTGTGTTTCAACACTAGTGTGTTTCTACATTAGTGTGTTTCAACATTAGTGTGTTTCTACATTAGTGTGTGTTTCTACATTAGTGTGTTTTTCGACATTAGTGTTTCAACATTAGTGTGTTTCTACATTAGTGTGTGTTTCTACATTAGTGTGTGTTTCAATATTAGTGTGTTTCAACATAAGTGTGTTTCTACACTAGTGTTTCAACATTAGTGTGTTTCTACATTAGTGTGTGTTTCTACATTAGTGTGTTTCTATACTAGTGTTTCAACATTAGTGTGTGTTTCTACATTAGTGTGTTTCTACATTAGTGTGTGTTTCAACATTTGTGTGTTTCTACACTAGTGTTTCAACATTAGTGTGTGTTTCAACACTAGTGTGTTTCTACATTAGTGTGTTTCAACATTAGTGTATTTCTACATTAGTGTGTGTTTCTACATTAGTGTGTTTTTCGACATTAGTGTTTCAACATTAGTGTGTTTCTACATTAGTGTGTGTTTCTACATTAGTGTGTGTTTCAATATTAGTGTTTCAACATTGGTGTGTGTTTCTACATTAGTGTGTTTTTCAACATTAGTGTGTGTTTCAATATTAGTGTGTTTCAACATAAGTGTGTTTCTACACTAGTGTTTCAACATTAGTGTGTTTCTACATTAGTGTGTGTTTCTACATTAGTGTGTTTCTATACTAGTGTTTCAACATTAGTGTGTGTTTCTACATTAGTGTGTTTCTACATTAGTGTGTGTTTCAACATTTGTGTGTTTCTACACTAGTGTTTCAACATTAGTGTGTGTTTCAACACTAGTGTGTTTCTACATTAGTGTGTTTCAACATTAGTGTATTTCTACATTAGTGTGTGTTTCTACATTAGTGTGTTTTTCGACATTAGTGTTTCAACATTAGTGTGTTTCTACATTAGTGTGTGTTTCTACATTAGTGTGTGTTTCAATATTAGTGTTTCAACATTGGTGTGTGTTTCTACATTAGTGTGTTTCAACATTAGTGTGTGTTTCTACATTAGTATTTTTGCAGGAGGACGATCAGAGATGGTTGATCACGATATAGTGAAATGAAACAGCTGGTTTTAGATGAGGAGCCGATGGCAGACAGCAGCTGTCCGTCTGTCCATCTGTCCACTCATAGCTAATTAGGTATTTGCTGCAGGAGGACAGGGACAGATGGAGCCGGGACATCCATCAACACAGATCATCTCTGACTCTTATTTATCTGCTGATGTTTGTGGACCGGTGACATTAAAGAATTAGGAAATAGAGACTTCACCTGTCAGGTGTAAATATCTGACTTCCTGAGCACCACTGGAAACAGTTCAGTTTATTATTTGACTGTCAGTTCACTTTACTTTTATTAATCGATATTGGATGTTTTAGTTTGATCGCTGGTCAACTTTTTGACAGATGATCAACAGACTCCTGTAATCATTAAACATCATTCTAACATTACTTTATTCATAATGGATGTGTCGCCAAAACAACAAACCGTATCACACACAGAGAACAGTAGAGAGCCTACCTGTCTGATGTCGAGCTGCAGTCAGAGTGACGCTGACACTGATCAAAACCACCTGCAGCTCTGATCCACCGACCTGCAGTAACCCGGTCAGCTGACTGACGGCTAGTGACAGCAGCTGATTATCATCCTGAGTCCAACACGTCTGCAGGACGTCCACAACGTTGTCTCATTACTGGACAGGTGTCAGAGCTGCACTGTGGGATTAACCCTTTTAGTGCCACAGGAAACTCTGTAGATACACACCATGATGTTCATCTGTTTCCTTCCAGCTGCTCTACTCGGTGGATCTGTCATTAAAAACGATGTTGGACTTTGCTTCATCAGGTGGACGGAGAGACTTGGAGACGATCATGTGATGACTGCTTGATGTTGTATGTTGGTGTGCTGCTCACCATCATGTTCACCACAGCTCTCCTGTTGACTGTCCTACAGCTAAACTCTTCTTCTCATGACGAGGCGTCGACTCACTTGTCCATTATTTAATTCATTTCATGTGTGACTTTATTTCATTTCAACTCATTCAGAAAATCACAGAAAAACTCTTCAAAATAACTTCTGACAAATAAAACCCACAAACACGGAGCAGGAGTGCGACACCTTCTCAGGTGTCACACAACTGTGAGACAGCGTGAGTCAGAGTCAGAGTGAGACAGCGTGAGTCAGCGTGAGACAGCGTGAGTCAGAGTGAGTCAGTGAGAGAGTGTCAGCATGAGAGTGAGACAATGTGAGTCAGTGAGAGAGTGAGTCAGCATGAGTGAGACAGCATGAGTCAGTGAGACAGCGCGAGTCAGCGAGAGAGAGTGAGTCAGCGTGAGACAGTCAGCATGAGTCAGAGTGAGTCAGTGAGAGAGTGAGTCAGCGCGAGAGAGACAGCGTGAGACAGAGTGAGTCAGTGAGACAGAGTCAGTGTGAGTCAGAGTGAGTCAGTGAGACAGAGTCAGAGTGAGTAAGTGTGATTCAGCATGAGTCAGAGTGAGTCAGTGAGAGTGAGTTAGCGTGAGTCAGTGAGACAGATTGAGTCAGAGTGAGTCAGCGTGAGTCAGAGTGAGACAGAGTCAGCGTGAGACAGTGAGACAGATTGAGTCAGAGTGAGACAGCGTGAGACGGCGTGAGTCAGCGTGAGTCAGCGTGAGACAGCGTGAGACAGTGAGTCAGTGAGAGAGTGAGTCAGCGTGAGTGAGACAGCATGAGTCAGCACGACACTGAGAGAGTGAGTCAGTGAGACAGATTGAGTCAGAGTGAGACAGCGTGAGACAGCGTGAGACGGCGTGAGTCAGTGAGACAGATTGAGTCAGAGTGAGACAGCGTGAGACAGAGTGAGTCAGCGTGAGTCAGTGAGACCGATTGAGTCAGAGTGAGTCAGAGACAGTGTGAGTCTGTGTGTCAGTGTGAGTCAGTGAGAGAGTGAGTCAATGTAAGTGAGACAGCATGAGGCAGCGCGAGACAGTGAGAGAGTGAGTCAGTGGGACATATTGAGTCAGTGAGACAGCGTGAGACGGCGTGAGACAGTGAGTCAGTGAGAGTGAGTTAGCGTGAGTCAGTGAGACAGATTGGGTCAGAGTGAGTCAGCGTGAGTCAGAGTGAGACAGAGTCAGCGTGAGACAGTGAGACAGATTGAGTCAGAGTGAGACAGCATGAGACGGCGTGAGTCAGCGTGAGTCAGCGTGAGCCAGCATGAGTCAGTGAGAGTGAGTCAGCGTGAGACAGAGTCAGCGTGAGTCATTGAGTCAGAGTGAGACAGCGTGAGTCAGCGTGAGTCAGCGTGAGTCAGAGTGAGACAGCGTGAGACAGCGAGTCAGAGTGAGAGAGTCGGTTTGAGTCATTTCAGATAAAAGACAATGAACACATCAGATCTGAAGTTCTTCAGTTTAATGTCACCTTCAGTAACTGTCGTCAGTTAGCTTCAAGTTCAGAGACATACTTCAGAGAGACGTTAAACAGTCATGTGTTGAGGAGAACTGTGCAGTGGGAGGGGCTTCTTTCTGGGTCCTCTTCAGCTGCTTCACAGCAAGTCATTCAGACTCAACAGTTTGCAGGACAGAAGCCCAGACCTGGTCTGATGGAGGGTCCGGCAGGATCCAGCTCTGAGGAACCGAGGAACCGTCAGGATGATCCGCCGCGACCACAAAAACGTCCCACTCCCTCCTGAAACAGAAGCACATGACGATTATATCACTGCCGACCAATCATCATCCCGCAGTGACAACACCCATTGGTTTGTGAACTTTATGAATCCTCCAGTTCAGATTCTGTCCGTCATCATCTTCCTAGTTCGGAGCGGTTTGGAGCAGGAAGTGACCATATTTGGACGAGCTGGGGGAGGAGCCAGTGGTGGATCTGACCGATCTGATTGGAAACCTGACGATACTATGTCCCGCCCACCGATAGCTGTAACCTGACTGCACCACAGGCCTGTCAATCAAACAGACACGCCCCCAAAAACAGGTCTTCTTGAATCTTCTTTTCTAATGAATGAGGGATTATTTTCAGATGGACCTCCAGAAAACTAATAAGAAGGAGTGACTTTAGCTAACAACACCGAGATAACTGATGGACACATTTTATTCACTTTGGATTTGATGAGAGAAGTTGAATGGGAGTCTATGGAGATGGTAAAAGATGGCGCCGTGCTAGTGGCAGCCTGTTACAGCAGCTCCCTGTGTGTTTTAATTTTAAGTCTTTTTTCACTTTTTTTTCTCTCTTCCGAGTTGTTTTTCTTTCACGTTTTTCTTTAAAGTTGCTTCTCAATACACTATATAGTGTGAAATGAGTTGCTGAAAGCATGTGCAAAGCTAGAAAACTTTGTCGCACTGAAATGTGGAGTTAGACCGTTGAACAGTTTCTTGCACGTCTTCAGCTCAGATTTTTGTAGGCGGTGCGAAAACCCAACCTATCTACGTCACAACAACCTATCTACGTCACAACAACCTATCTACGTCACAACAACCCATCTACGTCACAACTACCCATCTACCTCACAACAACCTATCTACAGTGCATCTGGAAAGTATTCACAGCGCTTCACTTTTTCCACATTTTGTTATGTTACAGTCTTATTCCAAAATGGATTAAATTCATTTTTTTCCTCAAAATTCTACACGCAATATCCCATAATGACAAAGTGAAAATAGTTTGTTTAAAATTTTTGTAAATCTATTAAAAATAAAGAACGAAAATATAACGCGTACTTAAGTATTCACAGCCTTTGCTTGATACTTTGTTGAAGCACCTTTGGCAGAAATTACAGCCTCAAGTCTTTTTGAGTATGATGCTACAAGCTTGGCTCCTATTCTTGGGCAGTTTCTCCCGTTCTTCTTTGCAGGACCTCTCAAGCTCCATCAGGTTGGATGGGGAGCGTCGGTGCACAGACATCTTCAGATCTCTCCAGAGATGTTCAATCGGGTTCAAGTCTGGGCTCTGCCTGGGCCTCTCAAAGACATTCACAGAGTTGTCCCGAAGCCATTCCTTTGTTATCTTGGCTGTGTGCTTCGGGTCGTTGTCCTGTTGGAAGATGAACCTTCGCCCCAGTCTGAGGTCCAGAGCGCTCTGGAGAAGGTTTTCATCAAGGATGTCTCTGTACATTGCTGCATTCATCTTTCCCTCCATCCTGACTAGTCTCCCAGTTCCTGCCGCTGAAAAACATCCCCACAGCATGATGCTGCCACCACCATGCTTCACCGTAGAGATGGTGTTGGCCAGGTGATGAGCGGTGCCTGGTTTCCTCCAAACATGACGCTTGGCATTCAGACCAAAGAGTTCAATCTTTGTTTCATCAGACCAGAGAATTTAGTTTCTCGTGGTCTGAGACTCCTTCAGGTTCCTTTTGGTAAACTCCAGGTGGGCTGTCATGAGCCTTTTACTGAGGAGTGTTTTCCGTCTGGTCACTCTACCATACAGGCCTGCTTGGTGGAGTGCTGCAGAGATGGTTGTCCTTCTGGAAGGTTCTCCTCTCTTCACAGAGCAACGTTGGAGCTCTGTCAGAGTGACCATTGGGTTCTTGGTCACCTCCCTGACTAAGGCCCTTCTCCCCCGATCGCTCAGTTTGGCCGGGCGGCCGACTCTAGGAAGAGTCCTGGTGGTTCAAACTTCTTCCATTTACAGATGATGGAGGCCACTGTGCTCATTGGGACCTTCAATGCTGCAGAAATGTTTCTGTACCCTTCCCCAGATCTGAGCCTCCATACAATCCTGTCTCAGAGGTCTACAGACAATTCTTTGGACTTCATGTCTTGGTTTGTGCTCTGACATGCACTGTCAACTGTGGGACCTTATATAGACGGTGTGTGTCTTTCCAAATCATGTTCAATCAACTGAATTTACCAGGTGGACTCCAATCAAGTTGTAGAAACATCTCAAGGATGATCAGTGGAAACAGGATGCACCTGAGCTCAATTTTGAGTGTAATGACAAAGGCTGTGAATACTTATGTACATGTGATTTTTTTTCATTTTTGATTTTTAATAGATTTGCAAAAATTTCAAAAATTTGTATTTCATGTTATCATTATGGGGTATTGTGTGTAGAATTTTGAGGGAAAAATGAATTTAATCCATTTTGGAATAAATCTGTAATATAACAAAATGTGGAAAAAGTGAAGCGCTGTGAATACTTTCCGGATGCACTGTACGTCACAACAACCTATCTATGTCAGATCACAGACGGTTTATATAGCCCTCTGCATGGCTCCTCCTCTCATGGTGAAACGTCATAAAAGCCTGCAGCTCATTTGCATAAGAGGTCGTCCCACTGGACTTCAGTTCTAGTCCTGACGTAGTCAGATTGTTATTGTACATCAGCTAGCTGCTGATGTCTCCCTCCACCTGCAAGTGCATCTTTCCTGGAAGCAAGAACCTCCAAAGCAGCGCTGCATCGCTATTTAAATGTCCTACTAATGAAGGAAAAAGAGGTGGATTGATTTCATGAAGAGCTAAAGGAGACTTTAGGATTAACACCAACAGCCTCCTCTGTAGGGACCATTTCATGGTGGATAGTTTCACCAACTTCCACCGGAGATGGACGGAGTTCACGGACACACCACAGTAAGTTCTGTGCTTGTTATAATTATACTAGATAACTTTTCCACAGTAACTCTGCTATATTTAGTCCGCGGTGCAAACACTCAGTGTAGAATAACTTTATTTTGGTGAAATGGGAGCTAACATGCTAATTAGCTTCTATTGAGCTCGTAGCAGAGTTCAGAGGAAAATGCTCCGATAACTGCGGATTGTTTTATGCGTCTCAATAAAGCTCCAATAAGGAACTATAATACATGTAACTCTGTATTTTACATGTCGGGGTGATGGTGAACATGGACCAGAGGAGATCTAGTCCTCACATTAATGAGGGGAGGGTTGTTGTTTTTGTACTCCGGTGTAACGTTACAATCACCGACCCTCTCGGTTACATGTACCGATACCGGTCCGGATAAACGAGCCCGACTACATGTGGAGGAGGCTGCAGAGAGGAGGAGGAGGAGGAGGAGTTGGTGGAGGCTGTAGAGAGCAGGTGGAGGGACATCAGTGGAAGAGAAAGACTATCGGCTCGACCTGAGCAGGTTCAAAGTTTGAATTGATGTGATGTAATGAATTGAAGAAACCCCCCCCCAACCCGTCTGAAGTAAACAACTACAGACCGTCTCTCTTCTTCCATTTCTTTCCAAAACTCTGGAGTGAGCTATCTTTAACCAACTCTCCTCCTATCTCCACCATAATAACCTTCTTGACCACCAGTCTGGTTTCAACAGAGACGGTCCTCCTTCTGTCTCTGAGCAGCTTCACACTGCTAGAGCAGCCTCTCTGTCCTCTGTCCTGATCCTTCTAGACCTTCTGCTGCATTGGACACAGTGAACCACCAGATCCTTCTTTCCTCCTTCAGGACCTCGGTGTCTCAGGCTCTGCTCTCTCCTTGTTCTCATCCTACCTCAACAACCTCACCTACCGGGTAACTTGGAGAGGATCTGTGTCTGAACCTTGTCCTCTCACTACTGGTGTCCCTCAAGGCTCCGTCCCAGGTCCCCTCCTCTTCTCTCTGTACACCGACTCTCTCGGCTCTGTCGTTCACTCGCATGTCTTTTCCTACCACAGCTATGCTGATGACACCCAACTGATCCTCTCTTTTCCAGATCTGAAACACAGGTAGCAGCATGAATCTCTGCCTGTCTGACTGACATCTCTCAGTGGATGTCCTCACACCACCTGAAAATCAACCTCCACAAGACCGAACTGCTCTTCCTTCCAGAGAAAGACTCTCCCACCCTCGACCTGACTACTACCTTCAACAACTCTGTTATCCCGACCCTGACTGATAAGAACCTCGGAGACACTCGACAGTCAACTCTCTCTTACTGCCAACATCACTGCAACAACACGTTCCTGTAGATACATGCTGCACAACATCAGGAGAATACGTCCTCTTCTCACTCAGAAGGAGGTGCAGGTTCTGGTCCAGGTTCTGGTCCAGGTTCTGGTCATTTCACATCTGGACTACTGTAACTCCCTCCTGGCAGGTCTATTTGTTAGTACCATCTGACCTCTGCAGCTCGTCCAGAATGCCGCAGCTCGATTGGTCTTTAACATCCCAAAATTCACTCACACTACTCCGCTCCTCCTCCTCCTCCTCCGCTCCCTTCACTGGTTACCAGTAGCTGCCCGCATCCATTTCAAGACATTGGTACTTGCGTACCGTGCTGCGAACAGATGGGGTCCAGTGTACATCCAGGACATGGTCCAACCTTACATCCCAGCCCCTCCCTCCACTCTGCTTCTACCAATCGGCTTGTTGCTCCTCACTGAGTTAAACACTCTACAAAATCACAACTGTTTGCTGTCCTCCTCCTAAATGGTAGAATGAGCTCCACCAACATCAGGACAGCAGAAACTCTGAACATCTTCCACCACAAACTAAAAACACACCTCTTCCTCCTTTACCTTGAATAGTAGAACTTTAGTATCTTAAAATAGAACTTACTGATAGAACTTTGTAGTTTGGCTTTCTGGAAGAAAATTTATTTTCTTGATTCTTGTTGTTCTGGTTTTGTACCCTCATGGTTGAAATGTACTTATTGTAAGTAGCTTTGGATTAAAGAGTCAGATAAATGAAATGTAATGTAATAATGAATTAACATGATATAATGAGTTGATGTGATATAATGCAGCGTTGTTCATGTTGCAGTCGTTACAGGACTAAATCAACTCCTCCTCTTATTATCTCCACTATTGAAATGCAGATCGTTAGAAGTAGTTGGAGACTCACTGTCTGCTGTCTCTGGTGTCCAGTTTGACTCCTGTTACAGGTGAGGGGGACAAGCTGGATTTGATTGCATCTGTATGTTTCACTCATTGGACAAATAAATTCTGATTCTATTGTTTTCATAAAGCAGGCTGCTCCGTCCACCAGAGAGACAGAGGACCAGTGGGACATCATGCATAAAGTCACCGAGAGGTTGGATGTCAGACGGACCGCTTAGTGGGGAAAAGAACTGCAGCCACAAGACTGTCATACAGAACACTGAACACCTTCCAGTGAGGGGGCGGAGCTTTAGCTCCTTCAGGACACGCCCCCCCAGTCTCAGAGCAGAGAAGACTGATGATTTTCTCACTATTTCAAACCCTAATTTAACAAACTTGTCGGTGTGTTTTTTCAGCAGTGGACACCATCTACTCCACTGTGTCCAAACTTCAGACTAATCCCGGAACAATAAAACTCTGGACTTACTGTATGCTAATGCCATGGATGCATACAGTGCTACTGCCCCCCCCCCCCCCCCCCCCCCTTGGTAGATCAGACCACAACCTGGTCCTGCTGACACCAAAGTATGTTCCTCTGGTGCAGATGCAGCCTGTAACCACCAGGACTGTGAGGAGGTGGACACAGGAGGCTAAAGACGCCCTGCAGGACTGCTTTGAGTCCACGGACTGGGATGTGCTGTGTGGACCACATGGGGAGGACATCAACAGCAGGACGGACTGTATCACAGAATACATTAAATTCTGTGAACACACCACCATACCATCCCGGACTGGACACTGCTTCCCCAACAACAAGCTGTGGATCACCAGTGACCTGAAAGTTCTTCTTAAGAAGAAGAAAGCAGCCTTCAAGTCTGGGGACAGGGAGGAGCTCAGGAGAGTGCAGCACGACCTGAAGGAGAAGCTCAGGGAGGTCAAGGACTCCTACAGGAGGAAGCTGGAGGCAAAACTCCAGCAGAACAATGTGAGGGAGGTGTTGACCAGTATGAAGGAGATTCATACCGGAACCGGTGACTCTGTGAGAATCACTTTCTTTGATTTCTCCAGTGCATTCAACACCATCCAACCACTGCTGCTGAGTGAGAAGCTGCATGTGGTGGTGGGGGTAGTGGGGGTGGACACGTCCACCGTCTCCTGGATCACCGACCACCTGACAGGCAGACCACAGTTTGTCCGTCTGGGCAGTGTGCTGTCTGATACGGTGGTCAGTGGTACTGGAGCTCCTCCGGGAACTGTTCTGTCTCCTTCCTGTTCACCTTATACACCACTGACTTCCAGAACAACTCAGAGTCAAGACATCTACAGAAGTTCTCTGATGACTCTGCAGTGGTAGGATGTATAAGGGATGGACGGGAGGAGGAGTCAGTGGACGTTGTATAAGGGATGGACGGGAGGAGGAGTACAGGGCAGTAGTGGAGGACTTTGGGGAGTGGGCTGGTAGAAATCACCTCCTCCTGAACGTGGCCAAGACCAGAGAGATGGTGGTTGACTTCAGGAGGAAGACGACGGCTCCACAACCGCTGAGAGTTCTGGGAGAGGAGGTGGACATGCTGGAGGAGTACAAGTACCTGGTGTCTCCATGACAACAGACTGAACTGGAAGACCAACATCAACGCTGTCTACAAGAAGGTGATGAGTTGACTCTTTTTCTTGAGGAAACTTCGATTCTTCAATGTGTGCAGCGAGATGTTGGAGATGTTCTACCATCTGTTGTGGCCAGTGAACTGTACTTCTAGTAGTGTGCTGGGGGGAGAGGTGGAAGGGGGGGGCAGCATTGGAGCCGGAGACACCAACAGACTTAACAAACTGGTTAAGAAGGCCGGCTCCATCATCGGCTGCAAACTGGACAGTCTGGAAAAGGTGGTGGAGAGGAGGACGCTGAACAAACTATTATCCATATTGGATAATCCTGATCACCCTCTCCACCTGCTGCAGGGACAGAGGAGGACATTCTCCAAAAGACTCCTCCAGCTGCTGTCACAAGGACAGATCCAGGAGATCATTCCTGTCCACTGCAATAAGACTGTACAATAACTCAACTCTGGCAAAATCCATCACACAGCAATAACAATAGTGCAAAGATTTAAGCAGCAAACATGTTTGCTGCTTAAATCTTTGCACTATTGTTTAGTTAGTTTAATATTATTCAATTTTATTGTATATATTGTTCATTTTTATATTTAATATTTTTTACTATGTTATTTTATTTCTTTACCTGTGTCTATAATGCTGCTGTTGCGAAAAACATTTTTCCCCTTGTGGGATTAATAAAGTAACTATCTATCTGTGGAGGCAGAGGCTTTTTGGAGCCGACCTCTAGTGGCACTCGGTGGTATTGCAGCCAAAGGCACTTCTGCATTGAAACCATTTTACAGACCTGGAGCTATAATCTGGATCAGAGATGATCTCGATCAGAGATGAGGACCTACCTGATCTGGATCAGAGCGTGCAGCGAGTGCTGGGCCTGGTTGTAGAATTCTGTGAAGGGCTGCAGGACTCGGTCAGCTGAAGAATCGTCTGTCAGTCACACAGAGACAGGAAGTGAACAGCGTGTTGGAAATCGCACGGACTGCGATGGGTCACATGACACGCAGCGTTACCTCCAAACAGCAGCGAGTCCAGTCTGCGCCTCCTCTGCAGCTGTCGCTCCCTCTCCCTCCTCCCCCGTCTCTCCTGCTCCCTCCTCCTCTCCTCCTCCTGCTCCCCCTCCAGCATCACCAGCAGAGCCTTCTCTTCCACTGCGTACACCTCCGTCCTCCTCTTCATCACCTTCCTCAGACCATCCACACTGCTGACGAAGGCCTCGTCACACTCAGGCTCCGTGAGGATACCTGGCACACACACACGCGCACACACACACACACACGCACACGCACACGCACACACACACACACACACACGTCAGCCCTCTGTACAGCAGGGTAACATCTTAGTGATGAAGGTAGAAGAGGAGTCTCCCTCAGAACATTAACAATGTTAAACATCTCTATCAGGCAGATGAAGATGCCGTGTTCTGGGCCCGGTCCTGCAGGTCTACCTGCGTCCCAGATTGAGAACATGAGCGCTCACCTTTCCTGGACGCCGCCTCCTTCCTGAGCCGCCGCAGCTTCTCCAGAGCTCTGAGGACGTCCGTCATCCTCCTCACGTCCGTCTGCTTCTTCCTCACCTCACACAGAACCGAGTCGGCCACCAGCTTCAGCTCCCGCTCCTAAACACACACATCTGTCACCTTCATCATCACCTTCATCCCCACCATCATCATCAACATAACCACTGTCACCTTCATTATCATCACCACCATCACCACCATCATCATCATCACCACTGTCAGCAGGCTGCAGCAGGTTAGGATGGATGCTGTGACGTCACTGCTGGCTCCAGGTCACCGGTGGGCTGCTGGATGAAGACTGTACCTTCCTCCTCAGGTGTTCTTACCTTCTTCTTCTCCTCCACCTGCTGGATCCTCTTCATCCTCCATCCATCGATGGCGGCCTCCTTCTCCACTCTGCGCTCTTCTGCCTCCTCCTGCTCCATCTGCAGCTGGGTCCGGGCCCGCAGTCGCCGGGTCCTGCTCCGGGCCACACGGGCCACCGTAGCTGTAAGTCGGTCTAAAGCCTGAGCGTCCCTGAGGAGATCCGCTGTGTCCTGCAGCTCTGTCTTCAGTCGGAGCGCCGTCCGGTAGGAGTCGGTCCAGCCGGTGTCATCGTCCAGCTGGACCTTCAGAGACTCACACAGCTCTTCCAGCCGGGACACGAGCTGAGCGGCCCCGTACAGAGCGTCTCTGAGGGCGGGCACCGAGGCCCGCGGCCGGCCCTGTGGGCTCCTGGAGGTTTTCCCTCGGTTCTGTAAGAACCTGCGGACCCACTGAGCGTCGTGTCTCCGCTGCACCGCCGTCTCATCCTCCGGTCCCGTACTGTGGTCACCGTCCTTCCGCGGAAGAGGACCCTGCGGCCCGCCGAGGAGGTCTCCTCCCTCCCGGAGCTCCTCAAACGGTTGGTGGCTGCAGACTGACACCGACTCACGGTCGTACCGGGGAGTCGGAGTACCGGCTCGGAACTGCTGTGGGAACGTCTGAAACGCCCCGGCGCCGCTGTACGCGTTCACCGGAGCGGAGGGCGCCATGCCCGGGAAAAGTCCAGGGGGGGGGGCAGCCGAAAGGAGGCGGGGGGAAGCTGGGATCAAATCCATGTGGGGGGTCAAAGCGAGGCCACCCGAAACCCGCTGCTCCGGGACCCGCTGCTCCGGGACCCGCTGCTCCGAAACCCGCTGCTCCGGGACCCGGAGCGGTGAAATCGCCCCTGAGTCCGTAAGAGTGACCATCATAAGCCGTTGAAGGTGTCCACGATAGAGCAGCGTGCTCCGGTCTGGTGCTCCCGGTGTACGGTGTCTGCACATATTTATACCCCGGAGTCTCTGGCGGAGCGGGCGGATACGAGCTGTCCATGCTGAAGACGGATGTTTCGACTAGGTCCTCTCACTCCGGGCAGCCATGTTGAAGTCCTTCTGATGTCATCGCGGTGCTGCTTCTTCCTTTGTTTAATGGAGGGTGGCAACTAGTAACGTTTAAGGAGCTTTACCGCCACCTACTGTGCTGGAGTGTCAACCGGTTATTCAATTCAATTCAACTTTATTTCTATAGCGCCAAATCACAACATAGGTTATTTCATCGCACTTAACACATTAAAGTCCTTACATCAGAACTTAACAATATTATAGAGAGAAACCAACAATTCAACAATTCATCAATTCATCAACTCAACAATTCAACAATTCAACAATTCAATGATTCCCACATAAACTAGGAGGTAAAAACTCCTCTTTAAGGGAGAAAAACCTCCAACAGAGGGAAGAAAAACTCCCTTTAACAGGAAGAAACCTCCGACAGAACCAGGATCAGAGGTGGAGAACATCTGTTAACAGAACCAGGATCAGAGGTGGAGAACATCTGTTAACAGAACCAGGATCAGAGGTGGAGAACATCTGTCAACAGAACCAGGATCAGAGGTGGAGAACATCTGTTAACAGAACCAGGATCAGAGGTGGAGAACATCTGTTAACAGAACCAGGATCAGAGGTGGGCGGAGCATCTGTTAACAGAACCGGGATCAGAGGTGGGCAGAACATCTGTTAACAGAACCAGGATCAGAGGTGGAGAACATCTGGTAACAGAACCAGGATCAGAGGTGGGCGGCCATCTGCCTCGACCGGTTGGGGTGAGAGGAGAGCAGAGAGAGAAAAGGACAGCATAGAGATAGAAGAGAAGAACTGTTGGTGGAGACGACAATCACAGAGCAGAGACATGCAGCTCCATGACGGAACATCTGGAGAAGAAAGAACAGAAACTACACGAGCGAAGGAACTGAATGGAGACAACAGATAATAAGAAGAAACTATGGGAGAGAAGAAGATGGTGAGGTATGAGTCAGTTAAAGAGTAGGAGGAAAGAAAAGAAGCTCAGCATGTAACGAGGTCCTCCAGCAGCCTCGGCCTATAACAGCATAACTAAGGGTTGGTTCAGGTCTACCTGAGCCAGCCCTAACTATAGGCTTTATCAAGAAGGAACGTTTTGAGTCTAATCTTAAAGCTAGAGAGGGTTTCTGCCCCTCCAACACAAACTGGGAGCTGGTTCCACAGGGGAGGAGCCTGAAAACTGAAGCTCCGCCTCCCATTCTACTTCTGGAAACTCTAGGAACCACAAGTAGACCAGCGTACTGAGAGAGAAGTGCTCTGCTAGGATTATATGGTTCTATAAGATCTCTAAGATATGATGGAGCCTGGTCATGTAGAGCTTTGTAAGTCATCAAGAGAATTTTAAATTCTATTCTTGATTTCACAGGAAGCCAGTGAAGAGAAGATACAACTGGAGAAATTTGATCTCTCTTGATAAATCCTGTCAGTACTCTTGCTGCAGCATTTTGGATCAGCTGCAGGTTTTTAATGAGTAATTTGGACATCCTAACAACAAGGAATTACAATAATCTAGTCTCGAAGTAACAAACGCATGAATGAGTTTTTCTGCATCACGCTGAGGAAGGATTTTCCTGATTTTATTAATATTACGTAGATGAAAGAAGGCAGTTCTGGAGATTTGCTTTATATGGTGTCTAAAGGACAAATCCTCATCAAATATGACTCCAAGGTTCCTCACAGTTTTGCTGGAGGCCAAGACAACGTCATCTAGAGTAACTACGTGATTACAGAAAGAGTTTCTGAGGTGTTTAGGACCAAGTACAAGAACTTCTGTTTTGTCTGAATTTATAAGCAGGAAGTTTTTGGTCATCCAGGCCTTTATGTCTTTTAGACAGGCTTCAAGTTTTACTAACTGATTAGTTTCATCTGGTTTTATAGAAAGATATAGTTGAGTGTCATCTGCATAACAATGGAAGTTGATGCAGTGCTTCCTGATGACATCTCCTAATGGAAGCATGTACAAAGTAAAAAGTATTGGGCCTAACACTGGGCCTTGTGGAACTCCATAACTAACTCTTGTTTGTCTGGAAGATTCATTGTTGACATGAACAAACTGGAATCTATCTGATAAGTAGGATTTGAACCAGTCTAATGCAGTTCCTTTAATCTTCGTAATGTCTTCTAATCTCTGTAATAAGATCGTATGATCAATCGTATCAAAAGTAGCACTGAGGTCCAGAAGAACAAGTATAGAGACGAGTCCATTATCTGAGGCTAATAAAAGGTCGTTAGTAACTTTCACCAGAGCTGTTATTCATTCCCCTTCAACGGAAGGAAAAAATAAATGATAGTAGTAATAATAATAATAACAATAATAGTAACAACAATTATAATAGTAATAATTATCATAATAAGGTTCTGTCCATTAACCCAGTATTTTTCAAGAAAACAAATAAAGTTTTATATCTATATATTTATAGTAAATTCTTTACACTGGCGGTAATGAACCTATTAGTTATTTACAAAAAGACCCAATAAGAAGTGCTCTGTGTGTGCGTCCGTGCGTGGGCGCGTGCGTGTGCGTGTGTGAGTGTGTGTGAGAGAGAGAGAGAGAGAGAGAGAGAGAGAGAGAGAGAGAGAGAGAGATGGGCGGCGGCAGGAGCTTTGCGGAAGTGTGTGAACCAGCAGTCATATGACCAGCAGCAGCAGCAGAAGAAATGCTCCCCAGAAATGGATAAAGTGCTCCGGACACGGTGACGACCATCTGTAAGCAGCACCGGAGCATCGGGCTGAAGTCCGCTGGGACACGCTGAATATCTGGGGTGAGTGAGTGTGAGCACACCGACACACTGTGTTTCCTGTGGTCCAACAGTTAGCTGCGCAGCTGACAGCAGCTAACTGCAGCTAGCAGCAGCTAAAAGGACACGATGTGACTCTAGTCCTTCGTGATGTGACTCTAGTCCTTCGTGATGTGACTCTAGTCCTTCGTGATGTGACTCTAGTCCTTCGTGAAGTGACTGTGGTCCTTCGTGAAGTGACTGTAGTCCTTTGTGATGTGACTCTAGTCCTTCGTGAAGTGACTCTAGTCCTTCGTGATGTGACTCTAGTCCTTCGTGATGTGACTGTAGTCCTTTGTGATGTGACTGTAGTCCTTTGTGATGTGACTGTAGTCCTTCGTGATGTGACTGTAGTCTTTAGTGATGTGACTCTAGTCCTTCGTGAAGTGACTCTAGTCCTTCGTGATGTGACTCTAGTCCTTCGTGATGTGACTGTAGTCCTTCGTGATGTGACTCTAGTCCTTCGTGATGTGACTGTAGTCCTTCGTGATGTGACTGTAGTCTTTAGTGATGCGACTCTAGTCCTTCGTGATGCGACTCTAGTCCTTCGTGATGTGACTCTAGTCCTTCGTGAAGTGACTCTAGTCCTTCGTGATGTGACTGTAGTCCTTCGTGATGTGACTCTAGTCCTTCGTGAAGTGACTGTAGTCCTTCGTGATGTGACTCTAGTCCTTCGTGATGTGACTCTAGTCCTTCGTGAAGTGACTGTAGTCCTTCGTGATGTGACTCTAGTCCTTCGTGATGTGATTCTAGTCCTTCGTGAAGTGACTGTGGTCCTTCGTGAAGTGACTGTGGTCCTTCGTGAAGTGACTCTAGTCCTTCGTGAAGTGATTCTAGTCCTTCGTGATGTGACTCTAGCCTTTCATGATGTGACTCTAGTCCTTCGTGAAGTGACTCTAGTCCTTCGTGATGTGACTGTAGTCCTTCGTGATGTGATTCTAGTCCTTCGTGATGTGACTCTAGTCCTTCGTGATGTGACTGTAGTCCTTCGTGATGTGACTGTAGTCTTTAGTGATGCGACTCTAGTCCTTCGTGAAGTGATTCTTGTCCTTCGTGATGTGACTCTAGTCCTTCGTGAAGTGATTCTAGTCCTTCGTGATGTGACTCTAGTCCTTCGTGAAGTGATTCTAGTCCTTCGTGATGTGACTCTAGTCCTTCGTGATGTGACTGTAGTCCTTCGTGATGTGACTGTAGTCTTTAGTGATGCGACTCTAGTCCTTCGTGATGCGACTCTAGTCCTTCGTGATGTGACTCTAGTCCTTCGTGAAGTGACTCTAGTCCTTCGTGATGTGACTGTAGTCCTTCGTGATGTGACTCTAGTCCTTCGTGAAGTGACTGTAGTCCTTCGTGATGTGACTCTAGTCCTTCGTGATGTGACTCTAGTCCTTCGTGATGTGACTCTAGTCCTTCGTGAAGTGACTGTGGTCCTTCGTGAAGTGACTGTGGTCCTTCGTGAAGTGACTCTAGTCCTTCGTGAAGTGATTCTAGTCCTTCGTGATGTGACTCTAGCCTTTCATGATGTGACTCTAGTCCTTCGTGATGTGACTGTAGTCCTTCGTGATGTGACTGTAGTCCTTCGTGAAGTGACTCTAGTCCTTCGTGATGTGATTCTAGTCCTTCGTGATGTGACTCTAGTCCTTCGTGATGTGACTGTAGTCCTTCGTGATGTGACTGTAGTCTTTAGTGATGCGACTCTAGTCCTTCGTGAAGTGATTCTTGTCCTTCGTGATGTGACTCTAGTCCTTCGTGAAGTGATTCTAGTCCTTCGTGATGTGACTCTAGTCCTTCGTGATGTGACTCTAGTCCTTCGTGATGTGACTGTAGTCCTTCGTGATGTGACTGTAGTCTTTAGTGATGCGACTCTAGTCCTTCGTGATGCGACTCTAGTCCTTCGTGATGTGACTCTAGTCCTTCGTGAAGTGACTCTAGTCCTTCGTGATGTGACTGTAGTCCTTCGTGATGTGACTCTAGTCCTTCGTGATGTGACTCTAGTCCTTCGTGATGCGACTCTAGTCCTTCGTGATGCGACTCTAGTCCTTCGTGATGCGACTCTAGTCCTTCGTGAAGTGACTCTAGTCCTTCGTGATGCGACTCTAGTCCTTCGTGATGTGACTCTAGCCTTTCGTGATGTGACTCTAGTCCTTCGTGATGTGACTGTAGTCCTTCGTGATGTGACTCTAGTCCTTCGTGAAGTGATTCTAGTCCTTCGTGATGTGACAGTAGTCCTTCGTGAAGTGACTCTAGTCCTTCGTGAAGTGACTCTAGTCCTTCGTGATGTGACTCTAGTCCTTCGTGATGTGACTGTAGTCTTTAGTGATGCGACTCTAGTCCTTCGTGATGCGACTCTAGTCCTTCGTGATGTGACTCTAGCCTTTCGTGATGCGACTCTAGTCCTTCGTGATGTGACTCTAGCCTTTCGTGATGCGACTCTAGTCCTTCGTGAAGTGATTCTAGTCCTTCGTGAAGTGACTCTAGTCCTTCGTGAAGTGACTAGTCCTTCGTGAAGTGACTCTAGTCCTTCGTGAAGTGACTCTAGTCCTTCGTGAAGTGACTGTAGTCCTTCGTGAAGTGACTGTAGTCTTTCGTGAAGTGACTGTAGTCCTTCGTGATGTGACTGTAGTCCTTCGTGATGTGACTCTAGTCCTTCGTGATGTGACTGTAGTCCTTCGTGATGTGACTAGTCCTTCGTGAAGTGACTGTAGTCTTTCGTGATGTGACTGTAGTCTTTCGTGAAGTGACTCCAGTCCTTCGTGATGTGACTCTAGTCCTTCGTGAAGTGATTCTAGTCCTTCGTGAAGTGACTCTAGTCTTTAGTGATGTGACTCTAGTCTTTAGTGATGTGACTCTAGTCCTTCGTGATGTGACTCTAGTCCTTCGTGATGTGACTGTAGTCCTTTGTGATGTGACTGTAGTCTTTCGTGAAGTGACTGTAGTCTTTCGTGATGTGACTGTAGTCTTTCGTGAAGTGACTGTAGTCTTTCGTGATGTGACTGTAGTCCTTTGTGATGTGACTGTAGTCCTTTGTGATGTGACTGTAGTCCTTTGTGATGTGACTGTAGTCTTTCGTGATGTGACTGTTGTCCTTCGTGATGTGACTAGTCCTTCGTGAAGTGACTGTAGTCTTTCGTGAAGTGACTGTAGTCTTTCGTGATGTGACTGTCGTCTTTCGTGATGTGCCTGTTGTCGTTCGTGATGTGACTGTAGTCCTTTGTGATGTGACTGTAGTCCTTTGTGATGTGACTGTAGTCTTTCGTGAAGTGACTGTAGTCTTTCGTGACGTGACTGTAGTCCTTCGTGAAGTGACTCTAGTCCTTCGTGATGTGACTCTAGTCCTTCGTGAAGTGATTCTCGTCCTTCGTGAAGTGACTGTAGTCTTTAGTGATGTGACTCTGGTCCTTCGTGATGTGACTCTAGTCCTTCGTGATGTGACTCTAGTCCTTTGTGATGTGACTGTAGTCTTTCGTGAAGTGACTGTAGTCTTTCGTGATGTGACTGTAGTCTTTCGTGAAGTGACTGTAGTCTTTCGTGAAGTGACTGTAGTCTTTCGTGATGTGACTGTAGTCTTTCGTGAAGTGACTGTAGTCTTTCGTGATGTGACTGTAGTCCTTTGTGATGTGACTGTAGTCCTTTGTGATGTGACTGTAGTCTTTCGTGATGTGACTGTAGTCTTTCGTGATGTGACTGTTGTCCTTCGTGATGTGACTGGTCCTTCGTGAAGTGACTGTAGTCTTTCGTGAAGTGACTGTAGTCTTTCGTGATGTGACTGTCGTCTTTCGTGATGTGCCTGTCGTCGTTCGTGATGTGACTGTAGTCTTTCGTGAAGTGACTGTAGTCTTTCGTGACGTGACTGTAGTCCTTCGTGAAGTGACTCTAGTCCTTCGTGATGTGACTCTAGTCCTTCGTGAAGTGATTCTAGTCCTTCGTGAAGTGACTGTAGTCTTTAGTGATGTGACTCTGGTCCTTCGTGATGTGACTCTAGTCCTTCGTGATGTGACTCTAGTCCTTTGTGATGTGACTGTAGTCTTTCGTGAAGTGACTGTAGTCTTTCGTGATGTGACTGTAGTCCTTCGTGATGTGACTGTCGTCCTTTGTGATGTGATTAGTCTTTCGTGATGTGACTGTAGTCCTTTGTGATGTGACTGTAGTCTTTCGTGATGTGACTGTAGTCTTTCGTGATGTGACTGTAGTCTTTCGTGAAGTGACTGTAGTCCTTTGTGATGTGACTGTAGTCTTTCGTGAAGTGACTGTAGTCTTTCGTGATGTGACTGTTGTCCTTTGTGATGTGACTGTAGTCCTTTGTGATGTGACTGTAGTCTTTCGTGAAGTGACTGTAGTCTTTCGTGATGTGACTGTTGTTCTTTGTGATGTGACTGTAGTCCTTTGTGATGTGACTGTAGTCTTTCGTGATGTGACTGTAGTCTTTCGTGATGTGACTGTTGTCCTTCGTGATGTGACTAGTCCTTCGTGAAGTGACTGTAGTCTTTCGTGAAGTGACCGTAGTCTTTCGTGATGTGACTGTCGTCTTTCGTGATGTGCCTGTTGTCGTTCGTGATGTGACTGTAGTCCTTCGTGATGTGACTGTAGTCCTTCGTGAAGTGACTCTAGTCCTTCGTGATGTGACTCTAGTCCTTCGTGAAGTGATTCTAGTCCTTCGTGAAGTGACTCTAGTCTTTAGTGATGTGACTCTAGTCTTTAGTGATGTGACTCTAGTCCTTCGTGATGTGACTGTTGTCCTTCGTGATGTGACTAGTCCTTCGTGAAGTGACTGTAGTCTTTCGTGAAGTGACCGTAGTCTTTCGTGATGTGACTGTCGTCTTTCGTGATGTGCCTGTTATCGTTCGTGATGTGACTGTAGTCCTTCGTGATGTGACTGTAGTCCTTCGTGAAGTGATTCTAGTCCTTCGTGAAGTGACTCTAGTCTTTAGTGATGTGACTCTAGTCTTTCGTGATGTGACTGTAGTCTTTAGTGATGTGACTCTAGTCCTTCGTGATGTGACTCTAGTCCTTCGTGATGTGACTGTAGTCCTTTGTGATGTGACTGTAGTCTTTCGTGAAGTGACTGTAGTCTTTCGTGATGTGACTGTAGTCTTTCGTGAAGTGACTGTAGTCTTTCGTGATGTGACTGTAGTCCTTTGTGATGTGACTGTAGTCCTTTGTGATGTGACTGTAGTCTTTCGTGATGTGACTGTTGTCCTTCGTGATGTGACTGTTGTCCTTCGTGATGTGACTAGTCCTTCGTGAAGTGACTGTAGTCTTTCGTGAAGTGACTGTAGTCTTTCGTGATGTGACTGTCGTCTTTCGTGATGTGCCTGTTGTCGTTCGTGATGTGACTGTAGTCCTTTGTGATGTGACTGTAGTCCTTTGTGATGTGACTGTAGTCTTTCGTGATGTGACTGTAGTCTTTCGTGAAGTGACTGTAGTCTTTCGTGACGTGACTGTAGTCCTTCGTGAAGTGACTCTAGTCCTTCGTGATGTGACTCTAGTCCTTCGTGAAGTGATTCTAGTCCTTCGTGAAGTGACTGTAGTCTTTAGTGATGTGACTCTGGTCCTTCGTGATGTGACTCTAGTCCTTCGTGATGTGACTCTAGTCCTTTGTGATGTGACTGTAGTCTTTCGTGAAGTGACTGTAGTCTTTCGTGATGTGACTGTAGTCTTTCGTGATGTGACTGTAGTCCTTCGTGATGTGACTGTCGTCCTTTGTGATGTGACTAGTCTTTCGTGATGTGACTGTAGTCCTTTGTGATGTGACTGTAGTCTTTCGTGATGTGACTGTAGTCTTTCGTGATGTGACTGTAGTCTTTCGTGAAGTGACTGTAGTCCTTTGTGATGTGACTGTAGTCTTTCGTGATGTGACTGTAGTCCTTTGTGATGTGACTGTAGTCTTTCGTGAAGTGACTGTAGTCTTTCGTGATGTGACTGTTGTCCTTTGTGATGTGACTGTAGCCCTTTGTGATGTGACTGTAGTCTTTCGTGATGTGACTGTAGTCCTTCGTGATGTGACTGTAGTCCTTTGTGATGTGACTGTAGTCCTTTGTGATGTGACTGGTTGTTTGTATATTATATATACTGTACTGTATATACTGTGCATTTTATATTTAATATTTTTTTACTGTTATTTTGTTGCTTTTTATTATTTTATTATCATTTTATTGCTTTCCTGTATGCTGCTGTAGAGAAAAAAGTTCCCCTTGGGGATTAATATAGTAACTACCTAACCTAACCTAGTCCTTCGTGATGTGACTGTAGTCTTTCGTGATGTGACTGTAGTCCTTCGTGATGTAGCGTGATGTCAATTTAATTTGTGAGGGATTAAATCTGTCTCTCGTTGTTAGAAGGGGCACCAGTCCAATATTGGACAATTTATCAATTCAACTCAGTATATAATCAGTCAATCGTAATGTAAAACATGAATTCTCGTATCGGAATTCTAATCCTTTGATATACTCAGAAAGCTACCACCATGACACGGTTGGGTCTAATTAAAAGGGATTTCTTGCATAACTTCCCACAGTAAATGATTAAATGGTAGATATGTGTATATGAAAGGGAGTGTACAAATTCATATTGATTACTGATGGTGAAGTGAAAGAGGGAATTTGAGACTAGGCTAACGGAGAAAAGGATTGAATGAGTGGATTTAGGTATATAATGGCTAAGTGAAACGCCAACCTGAAGATGTGAACCAGCCTACTTTGTGACGATTTCAACCGCGGGCCGAAGGCAGGTCCAGATGGTGGTGCTCTCAGGTCCGGTCAATGTTAGTTGAATCACAGGCGTTTATCTCCGTCCTCAGCTCCGATCTGTCCATCTGGATGTGATGCTGGCCTTGAGGTCCCGTGGTGTCCGTCAGGCAGGGATGCTGTAAACGTCCCGGTCAGGGGGGACGTCGGCAAGTTGAGGCAATCTTGGGTCGGCGATTTCTAATAGTTACTTCTTATAACTCTGATGAACGCTTGGAGCTGGCCTGGCTTGTGGCGTTAACAAAAATACTAATAGTGATACCGTATCGTCAAAAATGCATTGAATTAAGTACCTAATCAGCGAAGTAGCTGAAGTACTTTTCAGAATTTGATTAACTATGTGCGCAAAAAAAAAAAGTATAAAATGACTAAGTCAGAACTTAAAGAAACTTAAAAGATAACTGAAAAACTCTAAGAGGAACAAAAATTAAAACGAATCTAAAAGAAAACAAATCCCGCTGTCTCAGGGGAAGAGGAGGAGGTGTCCTGAGGAGGTGTCATGAGGAGGTGTCATAAGGGCCCCCGTTTGGCATGATTTGATTCAAACTATGCATAAAAGAAGTCCCTTATTTCACTTCACCAACTTAAGATGAGATATATTATTACAACACAGATCACATTTTAAACGATAGGGTAATTCTACCTAATTAATCAGATAGAGAGATGAAGGAGTCGGAGAAGAGTGAGACATGGAAGAGTAGAGACTGTCGGCATATTTTAATGTAAGGACATAGTTTTCAATGCAGAACACTTTCTATCAATATCACACTGTTAGCAGAATCATATCATAGAAGAGATTATAGTAATGGATATAATTAGAACTCACAAACTCCATCCTTTGTCTTCATTATAGTTTGTGTGTTTTTGGTGACGTATGACCACATGAGGGAGACGTGGCTCTTGGAGATGGTCAATACTGGTGACCATCTTGCATCTAGAGATTTTCACCTTTTGAATGTGTGTGTATTGAAGTGATTGTGACCAAAGGGATTAGAAGGTGTCCTGTGGTGTTGTGGGCTGAAGTAGAGGGATGGTGGATGCTTTATTCAGCTAAACGGTGCGGATATCGTCACTTGTGTCAGAGGTTTTAGGCTTTTATGAGTTAAAAGGGTGATAAAAAGGGCCGGAGCAGTTTAACAAAGGTCCACATCCTGCATCAAGATGTGGAGGTGAAGAGTGGAACGGGTCCATCCAGGGTCAAATGAGATAACTGGGGAGGACATGTGGTTCTGGCACTTTGAGAAGGATACTTCAAACAATGTACGCTACAGTGATGTGACTTCTGTCCTTCCTGGATGTGACCGGAGTCCTTCATGTTGTCTTTCTGTCTCCACAGATGGACGAGATCAAGGTGTCTCCAGACTACAACTGGTTCAGAAGTACCGTCCCCCTGAAGAGGGTAAGTAGAATGAACTCCCAGGATCCTGATTGGTCGGTATGACCTCCCAGGCTTCTGATTGGAGGAACTCCTTCATACATCACAAGACATGACTCTGTCCTGTCAGTAGTCTGTCTCTTGCCAGAGCTGCAGCTTGGTGAGCGTCTGTTTTTTACCTCATGATGAAGGTTCAGCTTGAAACTGCTGAGCCGCTCAAGAATTCTGCTCTTTCCTAAGTTCAGAGTGCAAACAGTGCTGTAGTGTTCACTGTGATTCACGAGGCCCCCTACCGACCTGTTGTTAGCTCAGATCTACACAGTTTGTCCTCACACTAACCAATCAGCCAGACAGTCTGTCCTCACTAACCAACCAACCAGACAGTCTGTCCTCACTAACCAACCAACCAACCAGACAGTCTGTCCTCACACTCACTAATACTGAAAAGGACTGACCACTACATACTGAAACAGACTGATCGCCACAGACTGATCACTACAGACTGATCACTACAGACTAATCGTCACAGACTGATTGCCACAGACTGATCACGACAGACTGATCACGACAGACTGATCACTACAGACTGATCCCTACATACTGAAACAGACTGATCACTACAGACTGATCCCTACATACTGAAACAGACTGATCACTACAGACTGATCCCTACATACTGAAACAGACTGATCACTACAGACTGATCCCTACATACTGAAACAGACTGATCACTACAGACTGATCCCTACATACTGAAACAGACTGATCACCACAGACTGATCACCTCATACTGAAACACTGATCACCACAGACTGATCACTTCATATTGAAACAGACTGATCACTTCATACTGAAACAGACTGATCACTTCATACTGAAACAGACTGATCCCTACAGAATGATCGCCACAGACTGCTCACCTCATACTGATCACCACAGACTGCACTGTAATGTAGACGGAGCAGGAGAAAGATATAACCCTAATACATGACTGGTACAGATTTAGTTTTCTTACCATCATTAGTTAGTGAGCAGCGTTCGTTCTGCGTCTGCGATGGTTTACACATCTGAAAGTTGAGCAGAGAATTATCAAAGTTTGCGACAGTTTTTTGGGACCTGAGCAGGGAGATAGATCCGGTGAAAAGGAGTGGTCCAGCGATGTGTTGTCATGATGGAGGTCTGTTGATCTCGCTGGTCATATCCACGGAGACATCCCACACACACCTGGACCACTGCTCACAAAACTGTGTGTAGCTCAGGAACTGATGATGATAAGAAGACCAAACTTGTTCCAGTCACTCATTTAGGGTTATACCTTCCTCCTGCTGTGTGCACGCACGTGAACAACAGGTCTTTCTGCTCAGGACAGAGTCTCTGGTAACCAGTCCTCAATTTTTTGACTAACTGTTGGACCTCTGACATGGAGAGCAGTAACTGTCCGTGTGTCCTGGAGTGATGGGGATATTTTAATGATCAGGATGTGTCCTCATGTTGCTGTGTTTCTGTCTCCCCCAGATTATTGTCGATGATGATGACAGTAAGGTGTGGTCGCTGTATGATGCTGGCCCAAAGAGCATCAGGTGTCCCATAATTTTCCTCCCTCCGGTCAGCGGGACAGCGGAGGTGTTCTTCCAGCAGGTGCTGGCTCTGACCGGCTGGGGCTACAGAGTCATCTCGGTGAGCTCACTACTCACTGACCTCTGCAGCTGGTTCTCTGTCACATTCACTGGATTCACACAAGGACCATCACAAACACTGCACACATTCCTCACCCTGTTTTCACATAACGTACTGCAAAGAAGTAGATCTTAAAAAGAAGAAAGAGCTAGAGTCACCTCCTCGTATCTAGAGCTAGAGTCACCTCCTCTTGGACCGAGCCCATTTTACAGTACAATGACATGCTAAATACTAAGTGCACAGACAGTGTGGGTGTCTGCTGTGGTTTAAGTTGGTGTGTGAAATGTTTCTGTTTGTTAGTTTTTGTACCGAATACAACGCTTGTGAACTCTAATACGTGTTATATTTCTGCATAAATATCACCTGCAGCATCATCAGACTCTCAATCAAGTCCAAAACAAGATCAAGAGAACAAATAAACATTAGATTTCGGTCAATTAAATTATACCTGATCTACTTCGTGTAGAAATTTCACGTGTGTAGAAATATATCAAATCTGAAGTGTTCACCACTTTGAAACAACACGCTACTGCTTTGTGATCAGATCAGGAGGCATTAATAACCAACTGAATTCGTAATCACTAACCCGGCCTGCTGTAGTAAACATGTTATTATCCCAACAGCTGCAGTATCCGGTGTACTGGGATCTCATGGAGTTCTGTGACGGCTTCAGGAAGCTTCTAGATCACCTGCAGCTGGATAAAGTAAGACTGGGTTTCCGCTCGCTCCAAAGCGTGTACAGGTGTAGATGGAGAGCGACTCTTCAGCACAGCAGGAATATTAACCATGAGAGCAGGAACAAACTGTCTGCTGAAAAAGCACAGATTATTGTTTTCATAGAGAAAGATGCCTTGATGCAGAACAAGTCATCTTAGAGGTATGAATGATGTGAATGATATATAAATGATACTGATCTCTCTCTGAATTACCTGTTCCAGTAATAAGACAAAGGCTGTACAGTGTATAATGTACAGTGTTAAGTATAGTTGAGTACATTTATGATCCTACACCATAAATAAAAAGTTCCAACTAGACCTTGTGATCAGTGATGAATATCAGCAGATACTGCTTCCAGTGATCGGCCTCGAAAGTCCTGATCAGAGCACAGTTATATTATAAAATAGGCTTAATTCAACAGCAGCTACAGCAGTAAAACACTGACAGGCTGCTGGATGTAATCATGTTTATATAAAGACGAACTGTAGACTGAATTATTGGGAGATGTAATCATGGTTATATAAAGACGAACTGTAGACTGAATTATTGGGAGATGTAATCATGGTTATATAAAGACTAACTGTAGACTGAATTATTTCCGTAGCTGTGACATCATTTGAATCATGGAAAATAACAAAGTTAATCAAAATGTTTTTTTTTTCTCAAAATTAAATGACGAAGTAAAAACCTCATTAGCATCAGTGTCTTCCACTGAGGGAGGTTGGTTCTCATGACGAACCACACACAGTGGAAGCTGTCCTCTGATGGCCCTGTGTCCCCTCTGAGTGTCCTGTGTCCACACTAATGGCCTTGCAGTTCTGTGTCCCCTCTGATGGTCCTGCATCCCTTCTGTCCTCTGATGGTCCTGTGTCCCCTCTATCCTCTGATGGTCCTGCGTCCCCTCTGTCCTCTGATGGTCCTACGGGAGTCCCCTCTGTCCTCTGATGGTCCTGCATGCCCTCTGTGTCCCTCTCAGGTCCATCTGTTCGGAGCATCTCTGGGAGGATTCTTGGCCCAGAAGTTTGCAGAAGTTACCCACAAGTCTCCTCGTGTCCACTCTCTGATCCTGTGTAACTCGTTCAGTGACACCTCCATCTTTAACCAGACGTGGACGTCCAACAGGTGAGCAGAAGCTCCGCCTTCTCCTCCACACCTCCTTCATTCAGGGCTAATTTTTCATTAGTTTTCTCCAGTTTCATGTTTGATTAGTTTCCTCCACAGTTTCATGTTTGATCTGTATCCTCCACAGTTTCTGGTTGATGCCAGCATTCCTCCTGAAGAAGATTGTTCTAGGGAACTTTGCTAAAGGACCAGTAGACCCTAAGATGGCAGATGCCATTGACTTCATGGTGGACAGGGTGAGTGGACGTGTGCGTTCATGGTGGTTACTGAGGTGCTTTACTGTATGTTTAAGTGACGTGTCACCACATAGTGAAAAAACACTGCGAAACATATAGGAACATGTGGAAACACGTGATGGAGAAACAAGTGGTGTCGAAACTAGAAACAAGTGGTGTAGAAACATGTAAAAACATGTAGAAACATGTGGTGTAGAAGTACTAGAAGTACAGTTCACTGGCCACAACAGATGGTAGAACATCTCCAACATCTTGCTGCACACATTGAAGGATCGAAGTTTCCTCAAGAAAAAGAGTCAACTCATCCCCTTCTTGTAGACAGCGTTGATGTTGGTCTTCCAGTTCAGTCTGTTGTCATGGAGACACCAGGTACTTGTACTCCTCCACCATGTCCACCTCCTCTCCCAGAACTCTCAGCGGTTGTGGAGCCGTCGTCTTCCTCCTGAAGTCGACCACCATCTCTCTGGTCTTGGCCACGTTCAGGAGGAGGTGATTTCTACCAGCCCACTCCCCAAAGTCCTCCACTACTGCCCTGTACTCCTCCTCCTGTCCATCCCTTATACACCGTCCACTGACTCCTCCTCCCGTCCATCCCTTATACACCGTCCACTGACTCCTCCTCCCGTCCATCCCTTATACACCTACCACTGACTCCTCCTCCCGTCCATCCCTTATACACCGTCCACTGACTCCTCCTCCCGTCCATCCCTTATACACCGTCCACTGACTCCTCCTCCCGTCCATCCCTTATACACCGTCCACTGACTCCTCCTCCCGTCCATCCCTTATACACCGTCCACTGACTCCTCCTCCCGTCCATCCCTTATACACTGTCCACTGACTCCTCCTCCCGTCCATCCCTTACACACCGTCCACTGACTCCTCCTCCTGTCCATCCCTTATACACCGTCCACTGACTCCTCCTCCCGTCTATCCCTTATACACCGACCACTGACCACCGTATCAGACAGCACACTGCCCAGATGGACAAACTGGTCTGCATGTCAGGTAGTCAGTGATCCAGGAGACGGTGGACGTGTCCACCCCCACCACCCGCAGCTTCTCACTCAGCAGCAGTGGTTGGATGGTGTTGAATGCACTGGAGAAATCAAAGAAAGTGATTCTCACAGGTTCACCGGTTCCATCCAGGTGAGACTGAGCTCGTTGCAGCAGGTAGATGATGGCATCGTCCACTCCCACATGAGGCTGGTACGCAAATTGTAAAGGGTCCAGAGAAGATTTCACCAGCGGCCTGAGGTGGGCCAAGACCAGCCTCTCCAGCACCTTCATCACATGAGATGTGAGGGCAACCGGTCGGTAGTCGTTGAGGCCAGATGGAGTCGTCTTCTTAGGGACTGGAACCAGGCAGGACGTCTTCCACAGCACCGGGACCTCCTCCTGCTTCAGGCTCAGGTTGAAGAGGTGTTGTAGGACCTCAGCCAGCTGGACGGCGCAGGTCTTCAGGACCACGGGGCTGATGCCGTCAGGTCTTCAGGACCACGGGGCTGATGCCGTCAGGTCTTCAGGACCACGGGGCTGATGCCGTCAGGTCCTGCAGCCTTGCGCTGGTGGAGTCTCTCCAGCTGTCTCCTAACCTGGCCAGTCATCACAGAGAGGGGGGCAGGGGGGTCATGGCATCGATGGTGGAAGAGCCCTTTGGAGTTGAGGGCTCTGTGTCTATGCAGCTCATCAGGGGGGGCAGAAGGGGGAGGGGGGGCAGCGGAGGTGTTTGGGAGGTGTGGTGTGTGGAGGAGACAGATGAGGGCGGTGAACTAAACCTGTTGAAGAAACAGTTTAGCTTATTGTTCCTCTCCAGGTTCCCCCTGGTTGTTCCTCTCCAGGTTCCCCCTGGTTGTTCCTCTCCAGGTTCCCCCTGATTGTTCCTCTCCAGGTTCCCCCTGGTTGTTCCTCTCCAGGTTCCCCCTGGTTGTTCCTCTCCAGGTTCCCCCTGGTTGTTCCTCTCCAGGTTCCCCCTGGTTGTCTCTCTCTCCCCTTGAACCCAGTAATCTCCTTCACACCGGTCATCACCTCCCTCACGTTGTTCTGCTGGAGTTTGGCCTCCAGCTTCCTCCTGTAGGAGTCCTTGCACTCCCTCATCTTCTCCTTCAGGTGGTGCTGCACTCTCCTGAGCTCCTCCCTGTCCCCAGACCTGAAGGCTGCTTTCTTCTGATTAAGAAGCACCTTCAGGCACCTTCAGGTGATCCACGGCTTGTTGTTGGGGACAAGAGTAAACAATGGCCCCGGTCCACCGCGCGTAGCTCTCCGTTACAAAGAGGGAAAAAAAGTAGAAGAAGAGCCACCAGAAAAGTTGAAAAGTTACGGTCCATTGTCTGACCGTCACTTAACACACATGAAAGAAAAAAACCAACTCAGAAGAGAGAAGGAAGAAAGAAAAATACTGAAAACACACTCGAGGGGGGAGCTGCTGTAACAGGCTGCCACTAGCACGGCGCCATCTTAGGAAGAGCGTAGAAGAGGAGAAACGTGGAGAAACGTGGTTTGGAAACATTTAGAAACATTTGGGTTAGAAACATATAAAAACATGTAGAAATGTGTAAAAACATGGAGAAACATGTGGTACATTGTAATCCTGCTTCTGCAGGTCAGACTCCAGGAAGCAGTACAGCAGCATCACCTGTACATTCAGGTGTCTGAACCCCCACATCACTCATCAAATGGATCAGCAGGAGGTTTCAGGATAATGATGACTCAGACTGCTTCATCTTTATAGTTCCTTACTGGGAAATATAAAGTAAATATTACATGTGACTCCAAATTCAATCAAACAGTGGCACTGTGGACCGAAGAAGGCTAGCTTTCTCCTCCTTTTCCCAGTCATTATGCTAACATGTAGCAGCAGAGTGTACAGATGATGTCTTTGTGTGCATGTTTGGATTTTGACCCGAACACCTCCTTGGCCTTGACCTCCGTCTGTTGTTGTGCTGCAGTTGGAGAGTCTGAACCAAAGTGAGTTAGCATCGCGGCTGACACTCAACTGTCAGAACTCGTACGTGGAGCCGCACAAGATAAAAGATGTTGCTGTGACCATCATAGATGTAAGTGCTGAACCATCCTTCTCATCAATCTACCATCCACTTGACTTCTTGCTCCTCAATGACATAATTTCCTGTCCACTGATGTTCAGGTGTTTGATCAGAGTGCTCTGTCTCTGGAGGCCAAGGAGGAGATGTATAAACTCTATCCCAATGCTAGAAGAGCTCACCTGAAGACTGGAGGAAACTTCCCGTACCTGTGCAGGAGCGCTGAGGTCAACCTTTACATCCAGGTACGATCATCATTCACTGAACCAGTGTCAGATGTTATCAGCTGCAACCTGTCCAGGGACACGGGCTCATCTGTCTGATCACAAATACAATAATACTACTGGGGCTGGGCTCAGGGTGGAGGACCTCAGGGTGGAGGACCTCGGGATGACTTGAGGTGTGGGACTAGATCTCCTCTTAGACTAGAAACATTGTGATATTTAATGTTTTCCATATTGCTCAAACCTAATTAAATCCTATTAAGTGTATTGTCAGCGTTAACAAGACCTCGGATGTCGGATTCGGTCATTTCCTTTTTTCTGTCGTACGTTCCGTATCTAACAGAAAACCATCATTGATTTTAATTGATCGGTTTTTCGGTTAGTTAAATGTTGTTGTTGTTTTTTATAGATTCACCTACGTCAGTTCCACGGGACGAGATATGCCGCCATCAGTCCTGACATGGTGAGCGCTGAGGAGCTGGAGGTGCAGGAGACCCACCTGAGCAGGAACCAAGAAGACAACCAATGAGATGAGATTTACCTGCAGGCGGCCGCCTCCCAACATTTCTCCTCCTGAACTCCTTTCACAGGACGCTCGACAGATTTTTTTATGGAGCTCAACAGTCAATCAGCAAGTCAACTGGGAATATTTTTATTCAACAGATGAAGCAATATTTTGATAATGACCTGGACACCACTGGTACGCTGCCGCTTTGCTTTAAAGACATACAACACTTTGCCTTATGTGGAATGAATTGTTGCACTCATAAACTGCCTGAACAGATGTGATGTGTTCTCTGAATGGTGAACATGTGTTAACACACACATGAACACGCTGGCTGTGGAGACATCTGAACGTGTAATTCAGACATTTCTTTTGGAATACAGTCATTTTTTGAATTTCCCCTTTTGTGCAGTTGTGTTTATTTTTGTATGCTGATCTGTAAAATGTGCAGAATGTGCTTATCTGACGGGTTGGAAAACTTCATCTGTAGATTTGATTTTTTAATCTTTTATCACAAAACATTGGCAATAGTAGAAACAAAAAATATAATAATTCAGTTTTTGGAATCTACAACCCTGTTTCCAAAAAAGTAGTGATGCTGTGTAAAATGTAAATAAAAACAAAATGTGATGATTTTAAATCATGTAAACCCATATTTTATTGAAAATAGACCAGACATTTTGTGAAAAAGATATGCTCATTTTGTTGCCAGCAAAAAAATATATATTTATTTTTTTTTTAATAATTTTGAGTAGGATGATGGAAAAAAAATTGTGAATAAACAAACTCAGTCTAATTTTTCCAAAGAATTTGATGCCTAAGTTTCAACACAGGAAAATTTTCAGCAGACACTGCATTGGATCAAATTAGCAACCTCCGTTTTATCCTCGACAGTCAGAGTCACTGTAGGTGTTACTGCCACTGACTTATACAAGTTTGAACACACTAAAGTCAAAGGTTTTTAATTCTCGCCTGAATTTTTTTTTGTAAAAAAGTGCCTGTAAATGACTGAAGCTGTGAGGTATCAGCTGGACAACACAATGAGGCTACAGTATAAAATCTGACCTCTTCCAAAGTTCATAATAATACAGACTATATAGATAGATAATACAGAGACATAAGTAATATGGTAAAAAAAAAATGTTATTTATATAAAAAATAAAGGATCAAACTATTTAGAATATCACTTATAAGCACTGTAAAGTTTGTAAAAGGTTAATCTGGCATCGTTTTCACGATAAAACTCTTAAAACTCAGCTATCCAAACATATTTCAGCCCAAACACAGGATGCACGGGAAGAGAGTGGAGGATTACCATCTTGACAGCCGTCATGAAGCTGGAAGAACCGCCCCTGAAAGACAAATATCCTGTTCAGAATCTCATTGGTTATACAAAGCGTCAATCATCGCCGAAGTAGCTTGTGATTGGCTGCAGATGTAAACAACAGAAGAGAGATGGACACTTTCACTCAACACGTGGCAGAGCTGACTTTGTGCCATATCTCAAGTGCTTACTGACAATGTTTAGATTGATGTGTATTCTGGATATATTATTGCTTTTTGTACTAAATACTTTGCTGGATTGGATTAACTGGACCTTTGCTGGCTGAACCAGGAGGGTTCTGTTGGACTTTTCCGGGTCAGTGTGGGACTCTGAGGCTGTTTTGGTGAGTTACATCAATACTGTAATCGTTTGTTTGTTCAGTAGTGATCTGAATAGTAAAGCTATTTACTGAACCTGCTGTGGTTATTGGATCTTTAAATGGTTTATACAAATCACAAGAGTCTTAGTTTTCCATAGACACCTGATGAGTTCACTTTTAACTTCGTACTGTCTTATGAAATCAGTGAATGTCTTCAGTCCAGTACCAAAGTCAGTCACAGTGCACACATTTTAATCTGCAGGAAATTTATTATATTTACAATTTCCACAAGAAGCAGAAAAGGCACTCAGTTCAGTCTTCTAATTCTAAAACTTTATTTTCACCAGAAAATGTTCCTCAACCACAAAATACATCAGTGACACCTTTAAAAATACAGTGTGAAAATCATATGTAACAAATGATGACTAAAACGGTATTCTGCTGTCAACCACCTATTTAACACACCAACATTAGAAGACCTGAGGTCAAACCACCAGAACTAATACAAAGTGACGAGTGGATCAAACTAATGCATTAAAAGGTTATAAAAGTAGCATCAGGAGCCCAAAGGAATAAATAGGATAAAAGCATTTGTGCAAATCAAAAGTAATTCATTCTAACAGTGAGTGCCCTGTCAGTGCTGATAGAAACTCTTCTAACAGGGAACAACACACTTTCTGCTTTACAACCACCTCTGCACGGATGAGAACCAGGATATCTTTCAGCATTTATTCCATGACACAAACCAGATCATTCAGCTGTGATCGAGTCGTTAGAGAACGGATGTTCAGTCAGCCGGAGGTCTGAGGTCAGTAGAAGAAGGTGCCGAAGTCGCCCATGCCGTTGCGTTTGAACTGGTTTCCCTGAATAGAGACGAAGACCTGGTGGTCCATGAGATCCTGGACGGCTCGGCTGCAGGACGTCTCCTTGTTTCTGCTCAGCTGACGACTGAAGTGCCACCTGCGGCCTGTAGAGGGCGCCCCGTCACTGTCTGTGTTCTTCTCTGCTGCCGAGCTTCTGGTCGGTGATGATGATGATGATGTGGAGATGAAGAGAGGATCTGTAGCTCCTCCATGCTGTTTTCCTTCAGCCGTGTGTGCAGCAGGGTCTTCTGGGAACACAAGCAGAGTTAAATACCGACTGTACCGAGCTTTGAACTCATGAACCTGCCGTGATGTCAGAGCTCCGCCCACCTTCACTTCTTGGTTGCTGTCCATCGTTGGGTTTCACCAGAATCACCCCGTAGCCCTCGTTGTTGTGGATCACGTTGTTCTCCATGGTGATGGACGGCATCGCGTCCAGCTCATCAGCAAAGTCCTGCAGACAGACACACAATATCAGCAAGGAATCGCACACAGAGCCGCGCACACGCTGTTCATGTGTTCATTCAGCACACTGACAACACGTTTACACGTAAACATCCCAACGGTTTCCAAGGAAACGCTGCAGTGTTGGTCTCTCACCTTGATGAGGATCCCGTCCTTACAGTGATGGATGCCGTTCCCAACCAGACTGCATACACTGCCGGGGTAAATCTCCACACCGGCCCCCTGAGCAGACACACAACACACAACACTCAGTACAAACACACAACAGACAGTACAAACACACTCTACAAACACACAACACTCGGAGGTTCTCCGTGAGAACAACTCAGAGGTTCTCTATGAGAACTCACCTTGGAGCCGTACAGGTCGCACATGTTCATGGTGAGACGGGCAGATGTTCTCACAATCACTCCGGTGGTCTCACACTGCAGAACACAGTTCTCCATGTTCACCGTTCCCTGACGCACACCTGTCCGAAAACAAACAGGAGCATTGACGACGACGACAACAACAACAACAACCAGACAACAAACAGGAGCATTAACAACAACAACAGAACAATAGGAGCATTAACAACAACAACAACAACCAGACAACAAACAGGAGCATTGACAACAACCAGACAACAAACAGGAGCATTAACAACAACAACAACAACATAACAATAGGAGCATTAACAACAACAACAACAACCAGACAGCAAACAGGAGTATTAACAACAACAACAAAACAATAGGAGCATTAACATTAACAACAACAACAGAACAATAGGAGCATTAACAACATAACAATAGGAGCATTAACATTAACAACAACAGAATAATAGGAGCATTAACAACAACAACAACCAGACAAAAAACAGGAGCATTAACAACAACAACAACATAACAATAGGAGCATTAACAACAACAACAAGACAACAAACAGGAGTATTAACAACAACAACAAAACAATAGGAGCATTAACAACAACAGTATTAACATTAACAACAACAGAACAATAGGAACATTAACAACAACAACAACAACAACAGAACAATATGAGCATTAACAACAACAGGAGCATTAATAACAACAACAACAACAACAACGGAACAATAGAAGCATTAACATTAACAACAGAACAGTAGGAGCATTAACATTAACAACAACAACAGAACAATAGAAGCATTAACAACAACAAAAACAACATGAACATTAACAACAACAACAGGACGTCAACAACAGGACAACAACATCAACAGGACGTGAACAGATGTAAGTACTGGACATATAAACAGGAACATTTCTAACTACAGATGTGCGTCAGGCTGCTGAACATCCTCCGGATGGTTATGGTTCTTTACACGTTTTAACTTGACAACAACAACAACAGAACAATGTAAAAACTGAGTGTGTGTCGATGAAGGTCCAAATGAATCTTTAATGAAGTCCAGTACTGAGATGATTTCTCTGGCAGTGGAGTTGGAAACTGTTTCTCTGCAGGCGGCCGCTCAGCTCTCAGAGATTAAAAAGTGACACCTGTAACACACTGTGTAACACACTGACAGGGTTAGGGGGAGGAGCCTCTGATGCAGTACTCACACAGAATGCCTTCAATAGCATCGTGTTGGATGAACTTGATGTTGGACAGTCGGACATCAGCTCCTGTGGACTCCATGAAGGAGTCGCCTTTGTTTTTCTTTTCAATCACCACCTCATCAGGAAACCCAAAACCTGCAAACAGGAAGTGTGTCAGGACACAACCGCTGAGTACACCAGAGGTGTGTGTGTGTGTGTGTGTGTGTGTGTGAGAGAGAGAGTTAGACTGCACTCTCCACAGCAAATGAACACAGATACAGAAGAACTCGGTTTAAATAGAAACGAACATGTTCTTTGGCAGTAAAACAAACTTTGACATGAAGAACAAGTTCAAATAATCAGTAAATAATAAGTTAAAATAGTCACAGAGGGTTTAATCTGTTAGTGGTTAATGTTCTTTAAACTCATTAAGACAATTAAATGAATAAAAGACAAACATCTAGATTGTCTATCTGTGGCTGGATGTGAGAGGAGACACTCATCAGATTTGTCTCAGTTGTGTTTATTTGCTGTCTCTGTTGTGTTTATTTGCCGTCTCTGTTGTGTTTATTGACCGTCTCTGTTGTGGTTATTTGCTGTCTCTCTGTTGTGTTTATTTGCTGTCTCACTGTTGTTTTTATTTGCCGTCTTTATTGGCCGTCTCTTATTTGCCGTCTCGGTTGTGTTTATTTGCTGTCTCACTGTTGTTTTTATTTGCCGTCTCTATTGTGTTTATTTTCTGTCTCAGTTGTGTTTATTTGCCGTCTCAGTTGTGTTTATTTGCCGTCTCTGTTGTGTTTATTTGCCGTCTCAGTTGTGTTTATTTGCTGTCTCAGTTGTGTTTATTTGCTGTCTCTGTTGTGTTTATTTGCTGTCTCTCTGTTGTGTTTATTTGCTGTCTCTGTTGTGTTTATTTGCTGTCTCACTGTTGTTTTTATTTGTCGTCTTTATTGTATTTATTTGCCGTCTTTGTTGTGTTTATTTGCCGTCTCTGTTGTGTTTATTTGCCGTCTCTGTTGTGTTTATTTGCTGTCTCTCTGTTGTGTTTATTTGCTGTCTCTCTGTTGTGTTTATTTGCCGTCTCTCTGTTGTGTTTATTTGCCGTCTCACTCGTGTTTATTTGTTGTCTCTCTGTTGTGTTTATTTGCCGTCTCTATTGTGTTTATTTGCCGTCTCTGTTGTGTTTATTTGCTGTCTCTCTGTTGTGTTTATTTGTTGTCTCTCTGTTGTGTTTATTTGCCGTCTCTGTTGTGTTTATTTGCTGTCTCTCTGTGGTGTTTATTTGCTGTCTCTCTGTGGTGTTTATTTGCTGTCTGTCTGTTGTGTTTATTTGCTGTCTCTCTGTTGTGTTTATTTGCTGTCTCACTCTTATGTTTATTTGCTGTCTCTCTGTGTTTATTTGCTGTCTCTCTGTTGTGTTTATTTGCCGTCTGTTGTGTTTATTTGCTGTCTCTCTGTTGTGTTTATTTGCCGTCTGTTGTGTTTATTTGCTGTCTCTCTGTTGTGTTTATTTGCCGTCTGTTGTGCTTATTTGCTGTCTCAGTTGTGTTCATTTGCTGTCTCACTGTTGTTTTTATTTGCCGTCTTTATTGTGTTTATTGGCCGTCTCTTATTTGCCGTCTCTCTGTTGTGTTTATTTTCTGTCTCAGTTGTGTTTATTTGCTGTCTCACTGTTGTTTTTATTTGCCGTCTTTGTTTTTATTTGCCGTCTCTGTTGTGTTTATTTGCCGTCTCTGTTGTGTTTATTTGCTGTCTCTCTGTTGTGTTTATTTGCCGTCTCTCTGTTGTGTTTATTTGCCGTCTCACTCGTGTTTATTTGCCGTCTCTCTGTTGTGTTTATTTGCCGTCTCTGTTGTGTTTATTTGCCGTCTCTGTTGTGTTTATTTGCCGTCTGTTGTGTTTATTTGCTGTCTCTCTGTTGTGTTTATTTGCCGTCTGTTGTGCTTATTTGCTGTCTCAGTTGTGTTCATTTGCTGTCTCACTGTTGTTTTTATTTGCCGTCTTTATTGTGTTTATTGGCCGTCTCTTATTTGCCGTCTCTCTGTTGTGTTTATTTTCTGTCTTAGTTGTGTTTATTTGCTGTCTTGTGCTTATTTTCTGTCTCAGTTGTGTTTATTTGCTGTCTCACTGTTGTTTTTATTTGCCGTCTTTGTTTTTATTTGCCGTCTCTGTTGTGTTTATTTGCCGTCTCTGTTGTGTTTATTTGCCGTCTCAGTTGTGTTTATTTGCTGTCTCAGTTGTGTTTATTTGCTGTCTCTGTTGTGTTTATTTGCTGTCTCACTGTTGTTTTTATTTGCCGTCTTTATTGTGTTTATTTGCTGTCTCAGTTGTGTTTATTTGCTGTCTCACTGTTGTTTTTATTTGCCGTCTTTATTGTGTTTATTTGCCGTCTCAGTTGTGTTTATTTGCTGTCTCACTGTTGTTTTTATTTGTCGTCTTTATTGTGTTTATTTGCCGTCTCTGTTGTGTTTATTTGCTGTCTCTCTGTTGTGTTTATTTGCTGTCTCTCTGTTGTGTTTATTTGCCGTCTCACTCGTGTTTATTTGCCGTCTCTCTGTTGTGTTTATTTGCCGTCTGTTGTGTTTATTTGCTGTCTCTCTGTTGTGTTTATTTGCCGTCTGTTGTGCTTATTTGCTGTCTCAGTTGTGTTCATTTGCTGTCTCACTGTTGTTTTTATTTGCCGTCTTTATTGTGTTTATTGGCCGTCTCTTATTTGCCGTCTCTGTTGTGTTTATTTTCTGTCTCAGTTGTGTTTATTTGCTGTCTTGTGCTTATTTTCTGTCTCAGTTGTGTTTATTTGCTGTCTCACTGTTGTTTTTATTTGCCGTCTTTGTGTTTATTTGCTGTCTCAGTTGTGTTTATTTGCTGTCTCAGTTGTGTTTATTTGCTGTCTGTTGTGTTTATTTGCCGTCTCTGTTGTGTTTATTTGTCGTCTCGGTTGTGTTTATTTGCTGTCTCACTGTTGTGTTTATTTGCTGTCTCTGTTGTGTTTATTTGCTGTATCGTGCTTATTTGCCGTCTCAGTTTTGTTTATTTGCTGTCTCTGTTGTGCTTATTTGCTGTCTCTGTTGTGCTTATTTGCCGTCTCTGTTGTGTTTATTTGCCGTCTCACTCTTGTGTTTATTTGCTGTCTCACTCTTGTGTTTATTTGCCGTCTCACTCGTGTTTATTTGCCGTCTCACTCGTGTTTATTTGCCGTCTCTGTTGTGTTTATTTGCCGTCTCTGTTGTGTTTATTTGCTGTCTCTGTTGTGTTTATTTGCCTTCTCTGTTGTGTTTATTTGCTGTCTCACTCTTGTGTTTATTTGCTGTCTCTCTGTGGTGTTTATTTGCTGTCTCTCTGTGGTGTTTATTTGCTGTCTCTCTGTGGTGTTTATTTGCTGTCTCTCTGTGGTGTTTATTTGCTGTCTCTCTGTTGTGTTTATTTGCTGTCTCACTCTTATGTTTATTTGCTGTCTCTCTGTTGTGTTCATTTGCTGTCTCACTGTTGTTTTTATTTGCCGTCTTTATTGTGTTTATTGGCCGTCTCAGTTGTGTTTATTTGCTGTCTCAGTTGTGTTTATTTGCTGTCTGTTGTGTTTATTTGCCGTCTCTGTTGTGTTTATTTGCCGTCTCTGTTGTGTTTATTTTCTGTCTCAGTTGTGTTTATTTGCTGTCTTGTGCTTATTTTCTGTCTCAGTTGTGTTTATTTGCTGTCTCACTGTTGTTTTTATTTGCCGTCTTTGTGTTTATTTGCTGTCTCAGTTGTGTTTATTTGCTGTCTCAGTTGTGTTTATTTGCTGTCTGTTGTGTTTATTTGCCGTCTCTGTTGTGTTTATTTGCCGTCTCGGTTGTGTTTATTTGCTGTCTCACTGTTGTTTTTATTTGCCGTCTCAGTTGTGTTTATTTGCTGTATCGTGCTTATTTGCTGTCTCTGTTGTGTTTATTTGCTGTATCGTACTTATTTGCCGTCTCAGTTTTGTTTATTTGCTGTCTCTGTTGTGTTTATTTGCTGTCTCTGTTGTTTATTTGCCGTCTCTGTTGTGTTTATTTGCCGTCTCACTCTTGTGTTTATTTGCTGTCTCTCTGTTGTGTTTATTTGCCGTCTCACTCGTGTTTATTTGCCGTCTCTGTTGTGTTTATTTGCCGTCTCTGTTGTGTTTATTTGCTGTCTCTCTGTTGTGTTTATTTGCTGTCTCTCTGTTGTGTTTATTTGCCGTCTCACTGTTGTGTTTATTTGCCGTCTCACTCGTGTTTATTTGCTGTCTCACTCTTGTGTTTATTTGCCGTCTCACTCGTGTTTATTTGCCGTCTCTGTTGTGTTTATTTGCCTTCTCTGTTGTGTTTATTTGCTGTCTCACTCTTGTGTTTATTTGCTGTCTCCTCCACAGAACAAACAACTTCTACCTTCTACAGTGATGGAGTCTGAGATGAAGATGGAGCTGATGACACTGTAGGTCCCTGGAAGGATAATCACCACGTCGCCCTCATGGCACGAATCCACTGCTGAGACGGGTTCTCTGTGGAACTGAACACAGGACACGGCTCATTTCTGGGAAACAGGCGGGCAACAGGCGGGCAACAGACAGGGAACAGACAGGGAACAGGCGGGACACAGGCGGGGAAAAGACGGGACACAGGCGGGGAACACAGACATGGACACAGCCGCGACACTAGAGATGGTTGTGTCAGAGCTTTATGACTCCAGCCATTTTCCCAGAATGCCCTGCCTGTCAGGATCACATGTGGTACTGACCTGGATCTCGGTTTCCTCAGAGGAGCACAGAGGACTGAGTCGAGCACTGAGGAGGGACTGGAGCTGGACGGCGCTGCAGGAGGCCGTCACGACATGAACCACCTTCCCCCCTGAGGCCCGCGGGCCGCGGCTCTGCACGCTCTGCTGCTGGGCATTTCCTTTGTAGGCCAGAACGTACCTGGACAGGGTTGGGGAGGTGAAGGAAAAGCTGGAGAGACAGTGTTGAGGACACACACAGATGTCCTACCTCAGCAGGGGGTTCTCGATGATGTGCAGCTTGCGTTTGAAGGTCTCCAGTTGGTCGTAGAGCTTCAGGCCCTCCACCATGGACACGTTGTCCAGCTCCGAGTCCGAGTCTGAGCTGAGGCCGCTGCGCAGCTCAGAGAACTGCTGGAAGCAGCGGGAGCAGCTGTGCAGTAAGGACTGGTACTCTGCCACCAGGCCTGCGGGAACTCTGTCCTCTAAGATGTCGTAGAAGCTGAAAGAAGACGCATGTTAAAACAAGACTCGTGGACACCAACCAGCACGCACCGATAAGACACTCTGGGTCCTCACAGTCTGAGACGAGGCTCCACGCAGCGGACAAAGTAGTCAAAGTCATCGTCTTCATCCTCCTCATCCCACTGCCTCCAGATGTGTTTATAGAAGAACCTGAGGAAACAAGAGAGGGACAGGATGAGGACAGACTGAGACAGCTGGACAAAGCTCTGCATCAGACTGAACTCAGGACCAACCAGTTTTACCTGAGGTGTTCGAGAGCCAGAGCGGTCTGATCAAAGTCCCCGGACTCGTCGTAGACCACCTGCAGCTCCTGCAGGGGGACTCTGTGCTGCGTGGCGTCCAGAAGAGACATCATGGCGTCCTCTGTGAGGTCAAAGCCTCTGGTGTCACACTGCAGAGGAACAACGAGCTGCACACACGCCTTCAGGTCCTTCAGGTCCTTCAGATCCTTCAGGTCCAAATCTTTCACCTGAAACCAAACACACGTTAGGTGGAACTGAACCCGTTAACCACCCGTGAACTACTGAAACACAACAGAACTAGTTTACATGTTTAATTATTAAAGCTGGTTCACATGACTACTGAACTTCTGATCAAATGAAGGTTTACAGCATCAGCAGAGACGTGTGTGATTGACAAATGTCTAACCTCCACCACAACATCAAACACATCTGTCGTCCACACAGCCAGCCAATCACACGGCTCCAACACTTTCTCCAGGTAGTCTGCAGTGAAGTTCTTCACCTCTGAGGACTTACAGTCTCCTACAGGGAACACACACACACACACACACAGAGAGAGAGAAAATGATGCATCTGTTGACTCAGCACTGTCACTGCAGTGTGCATGCATGCGTGTCTGGGACTGAGTGAGTATGTGTATGTATGTGATTGTGTGTGAGTGTGTGTGAGTGAGTGAGTGAGTGAGTGAGTGTGTGTGTGTGAGTGAGTGTGAGAGTGAGTTTGAGTGTGTGAGTGAGTGTGAGTGTATGTGAGTGTGTGAGTGAATGAGTGTATGTGATTGTGTGTGAGTGTGTGGATGTGAGTGAGTGAGTATGTGTGAGTGGGTGAGTGTGTGTGAGTGAGTGTGTGTATGTGTGAGTGGGTGAGTGTGTGTGAGTGAGTGTGTGTATGTGTGAGTGGTGAGTGAGTGAGTGAGTATGTGTGAGTGAGTGTGTGTATGTGTGAGTGTATGTACGTGAGTGTATGTGTGAGTGAGTGAGTGAGTGAGTGAGTGAATGTGTGAGTGTGTGTATGTGTGTGTG
>NW_027185270.1:115000-212500 GCF_022577435.1 Embiotoca jacksoni
GTGTGAGTGAGTGTGTGTGTGAGTGAGTGTGTGAGTGAGTGAGTGAGTGTGTGAGTGAGTGTGAGTGTGTGTGAGTGTGAGTGAGTGTGAGTGTGTGTGAGTGTGTTTGTGTGTGTGTGAGAGTTTGAGTGTGTGTGAGTGAGTGAGTGTGAGTGTGTTTGTGTGTGTGTGAGAGTGAGTGTGAGTGTGTTTGTGTGTGTGAGTGTGTGAGTGAGAGTGTGTGTGTGTGAGTGAGTGTGTGTGTGAGTGAGTGAGTGAGTGTGTGTGAGTGAGTGAGTGAGTGTGTGAGTGAGTGTGTGTGTGAGTGAGTGAGTGAGTGTGTGAGTGAGTGTGTGAGTGAGTGAGTGTGTGAGTATGAGTGTGTGTGAGTGAGTGTGTTTGTGTGTGTGTGAGAGTTTGAGTGTGTGTGAGTGAGTGAGTGTGAGTGTGTTTGTGTGTGTGTGTGTGAGTGAGTGTGTGTGTGAGTGAGTGAGTGTGTGAGTGAGAGTGTGTGTGTGTGAGTGAGTGTGTGTGTGAGTGAGTGAGTGAGTGTGTGAGTGAGAGTGTGTGTGTGTGTGTGAGTGAGTGTGTGTGTGAGTGAGTGAGTGAGTGTGTGAGTGAGTGAGTGTGTGTGTGAGTGAGTGAGTGTGTGAGTATGAGTGTGTGTGAGTGAGTGTGAGTGTGTGTGAGTGTGTTTGTGTGTGTGTGAGAGTTTGAGTGTGTGTGAGTGAGTGAGTGTGAGTGTGTTTGTGTGTGTGTGAGTGAGTGTGTGTGTGAGTGAGTGAGTGAGTGTGTGAGTGAGAGTGTGTGTGTGTGAGTGAGTGAGTGTGAGTGTGTTTGTGTGTGTGTGAGAGTGAGTGTGTGTGAGTGTTTGTGTGTGTGTGAGAGTGAGTGTGTGTGTGTGAGTGTTTGTGTGTGTGTGAGAGTGAGTGTGTGTGTGAGTGTGCGAGTATGAGTGAGTGAGTGTGTGTGTGATTGTGTGTACCCAGCATGTAGTCCTGGTAGGCCTTGAACCTCTCGTAGAACAGCAGCTGTCCGGTCTGGAAGGTGTCAGGAAGAGTTGAAGAAGCTCCTCCTCCGTTACGCTCAAACCTCTGCAGCTGTGTCCCCGACTTCTCAGTGTTAAAGTGGTCTGTACCACTGTCTTCATCATCATCATCATCATCATCACCATCATCCTCCTCCTCTTCATTCTGAAATAGGACTGTTAGAGAAAATAGATGTTTGAATCCTCTCTGGATCAGCTGTGCCAAGAAAGATACACATTCACAGTCTGTCCACCGTCTGACTGAGGACATCGTGTTGTCCTCAGATCACAGACGACATCGTGTTGTCCTCAGACGACATCGTGTTGTCCTCTGTGATCTGGACCGATAAGACACGCTGATGTCTGTTTCAACCTGCTGCACAGAAAGACAGATAAACAGCAGAGCTGCATCCCAGCAGCTCCTGAACAGGCTGAATGGTGACACGTTAATATTACATTAATGTAACATTAATATAACGTTAATATTACATTAATGTAACATGAACACGCTATAACATGACCTCCTGCTGACCAGTGAACACGTGACCTCCTGCCACACACCTTGAGCTACCTCCAACACCGCAGGGCCTCCTTCAGACAGGCCGGTGTTCGTGTCCCGGTCAACTTTAACGGCAGAATCCAGATCAACCGACACCGGGTCCGACATGTCTCCAGTGCACGCGGTATCCCGTGATTCTAGCTCCATGGAGAACTTCGACGAACTTCCAAGACTTCTGTTTAGCGGCTAAAAGCCAAAAGACGTCCCGGTTTGATCTCGAACAGCTAAACTGGCAGCACACACCCTGAAACTTTCAAAATATCCCGGTCGGTGGAGCCACAGCCAATCACAACAGGGCAGCGACAGGATGTCCCGCCCACCCTGCTCTTGTTGGGCATGAGCGGAACGCTGCCTCGAGCCTCCTTCCGCCATTGACACTGTGATGGAAAGCGAGCCTGCGTGCGCGTGCAGCCCCAGATGATTTCAGACATCTGGTGGTCATACTAACGTCATGTATGTGTTCAGTCTGTCAGAAACTTTACGGAGTCTCGTCCTACTGCAGCAGCAGCTTGGAGCCGCTGGGAGGCAGCAGCAGCACTGTGAAGGACACCCGGAGCCGTAGAAGAAGAGGATCTAGTGGGACTGCTCGTAGCGCCAGCAAGCAGGTAACCGCTTTAAACCGTCCGTGCACCGGAAGACCAACTCAGAGAAACAAACATGGAGGTCTGGGAAATGAACGTGTAGCATGGAGCACGAGACGCCGTCTAACTGAGCCGGAAGCTGCTCTTTGAAGCATCACCAGGTCGGTTAGCATTAGCATATAGCCGCGGTTGTGTGGTAGGAAGTCACGTGTTTACCATTGATGTCGTCACGGTCCTCACCGACCTGTCCTCACGGCGAAGACCCAGTAAGGAAGCTTCTGATGAGCTTCAGCAGCTTCTGGTTAAGTGTGTTAGTCTGCAGGTTTGTTCCGACTTGTGAGGACTCTGGTGTTCTTTAGTCTCACAGAAGTCAGTGACGCAATCTGTCCACCTGTCCTCTGTCCATCCTGTCCTCTGGTCCACCCTGTCCCCCGTCCTCTGGTTCATCCTGTCCACCCTGTACTCTGTCCTCTATCCATCCTGTCATCTGGTCCATCCTGTCCTCTGGTCCATCCTGTCCTCTGTCCATCCTGTCCTGCTCAGAGACAGTTCAATCTGCTGAGACACAGTGACTGTTGGACCCTGAGACCTCTGATCCACATCAGCTGGTTCTATCAGAACCTCATGTGATGGGCTGGAAATATAATGACATCCCACAGGTGGCGCTGTCTTCTGTCTGTCCTCTGTCCTGACCCTGTCCTTTGTCCTCCGTGTGTCCTCAGGTTGGTGGTGTAGCTGCAACCTTGGTGTGATGATGTGTGATGAGACAGACAGAGACCGGGACACCATGTTGGACAGTGATGAGTTCGATCCTGAAGAAGCAGCCAGCAGAGCGCCCTTTGACCCCGAGCTGGACCGCAGTGATGACGATGACGGGGAGGCGGAGCTCTGCGCTCCAGCTGCTGTTCACGCGTCTCAGAGCTCCTTCAGTCTGAGCGGAGGAAGCTCCGCCTTCTCCAACCGCAGCCACAGCATCTTTGACCTCCTGGACAGCGTGGACCGCCGAACTCTGTCCTCTCCGCAGCAGAGCGTCCCAGAAGGGACGTTCGCTCCACCGAAACCTCCCGACCGCAAGACGAGCCGTCCTCCGTCCGGCCGCCCCACACCACCTAAGAAGAGAGGAGTGCCGGACTACTTGGTGCACCCCGAGCGCTGGACACACTACAGTCTGGAGGACGTGCCCGAGACCAGCGACGAGGACAACCGCAGGGCAGCTCACGTCTTCCTGTCCGGTCTGCAGCCGGAGACACGCAAGGACTCCTCTAGGGACAAGGTGGTCTTCAGACCAAAGAGACGGAAGATGGACGCTGATCAGCTGTCAGCTGACAGAGGGAAGGAAAGGGGGATGCACCTCAGTCACCTGGAGGACGAGGAGGAGGACGAGGAAGAGGAGGAGGACGAGGAGGAGGAAGAGGACGAGGAGGAGAACGAGGAGGAGGACAAGGGCACGGCAGGAGAGGAGGCTGGAGGAAGGAGGACAGAACAAAGTGTAGTAAAGACTGAGGAAGGACAGAAACTTAAAGAGAGTGGAGGTGTGGGCGGGGCTGTAGGTCGAGCTGTGGGCGGGGCTGTAGGTCGAGCTGTGGGCGGAGCTGTAGGTAGAGGTGTGGGCGGGGCAGAGGAGAAAGAACAGGGACAGAAAGACAATATAAAAGGGTCCAGTTTTACGTGCATCAGGAACACAAAGGGGAAGAACTACAGGAAGAGTTCAGGACACGAGGACAACTGATCACAACACCTGACAGGCAGCAGACATCCTCTCAGACCAATCTGCTGCAGCAGAGGTGGGTGGGGCATAGTGTCCTCAGCTCCTCAGTCAGATCCGCCCCTTACTCCTCCCCAGCTCTTCCAAATATGGTCACTTCCTGCTCCAAACAACCAGATGGTGACATCACGCTGAGTGACATCACGCTGAGTGACATCACGCTGGGTGACATCACGCTGAGTGACATCACGCTGGGTGACACCCAGTGAGGCTGCGAGGAGATGGTGGATATTTTAAAATCTTCATGCTGTGAAGTGTCACCTCAGACTGGAGGTTCATTGCAAGTCAGATTTTTACTTCTGTGTTTGATTGATTCTCAGTCTTCAATAAAAATGTTGATGATCCTTTGAAAGCCTGGTGAGATGTGTATTTGGTAAAACAGAAAAAAGTGAAATATTTACCTTTAAAATTAGTTTTTTTGTGTGAACTTTTTGAACAAATACAAGCTGAGATGAAAAAGTGATGAAGGCCTTAAAGAAAGCAAGTTGGACGTGTTTCTGTGTAAACGCTAATTAACACAATGTTTTCACTACATACAGACTGAACACGCTAATTAACACAATGTTTTCACTACATACAGACTGAACACGCTTATTAACACAATGTTTTCACTACATACAGACTGAACACGCTTATTAACACAATGTTTTCACTACATACAGACTGAACACGCTTATTAACACAATGTTTTCACTACATACAGACTGAACACGCTTATTAACACAATGTTTTCACTACATACAGACTGAACACGCTTATTAACACAATGTTTTCACTACATACAGACTGAACACGCTTATTAACACAATGTTTTCACTACATACAGACTGAACACGCTTATTAACACAATGTTTTCACTACATACAGACTGAACACGGAACGTCTGTCTTTCTCAGTAACATTACATGTTCCCGAGGCCACGAACTTTTATCTCTGGAAACTAATGGTCTGTTTTACTGTTCAAACCATCTCATGGAGGTTCACCTGTGGAGACTGTAGAGCTGTGAGGAACGTGTTTGTTCTTCAGACAGTTCTTCAGAAATAAACAAAAGACACTATATGAAAGGTCCACGTCTCAGCTGTAGTGTATCAGTATAGAGAGAAGAGTGTGAGAGACACAACCTGTAACAGACTTTTAAAATCAACACAGAGGAACCCAACAGTTCAACACAGAGGAACCCAACAGTTCAACCAGAGGAACCCAACAGTTCAACACAGAGGAACCCAACAGTTCAACCAGAGGAACCCAACAGTTCAACACAGAGGAACCCAACAGTTCAACACAGAGGAACCCAACAGTTCAACCAGAGGAACCCAACAGTTCAACACAGAGGAACCCAACAGTTCAACCAGAGGAACCCAACAGTTCAACACAGAGGAACCCAACAGTTCAACCAGAGGAACCCAACAGTTAAACCAGAGGAACCCAACAGTTCAACACAGAAGAACCCAACAGTTAAACCAGAGGAACCCAACAATTCAACACAGAGGAACCCAACAATTCAACACAGAGGAACCCAACAGCTCAACCAGAGGAACCCTACAGTTCAATACAGAGGAACCCAACAGTTCAACCAGAGGAACCCAACAGTTCAACCAGAGGAACCCAACATTTCAACCAGAGGAACCCTACAGTTCAACACAGAGGAACCCAACAGTTCAACCAGAGGAACTCTACAGTTCAACACAGAGGAACCCAACAGTTCAACATAGTGGAGAACATCTGTTAACAGAACAAGAACCAGAGGTGGAGAGCATCTGTCTTGGCTGGTTAGAGTGAGGGAAGAGCAGAGAGACTGACATAAACACAGTGAAAGTGGAGACCTGGCTCTTCATTTTGTTTAACTTTTTATTTTATTTTATTTTATTTTCTGTCATGTCATGTTGTTATATTTAATTTTATTTTATTGTATGATGATCTTCCTGTGAGATGAAGCTCAGATTCTGAAGTCACACAAACTGTCCACATCCTGAAATTAGAATGAATTTTCGCTCTGTTTATTCACACATTTGACAGTAATAAACACAACAGTCACTGGTGTTGTTCTTCAGTCATGAATGAGTTGGTTCCTCGAACAACCCAGTAAACGAAGGCTTCATGATAGGTGCTCCATCAAAATAAAAGTTTCCTGTATACCAGCCTTATTTCTTGCAGAACGAAATGAAAATAAGTTATTTCTTCTACTTCTAAGATGATTCTAAAAACAGTAGTTTCCAAAATAAATACTGCAGTTATTTAACATGAGGAAAAGCTCACATTAACTACCCTACCTGAGGAGCGTGAACGCAACAGGAGTCTGTCCCGTTTTAGCGACTGGTGACGTCGGCGGCTGCAGGTAAAACGGCACACCTGCAACTCTACACACGCGCATACGGTGCAGCGTTCTGCAAACATCCGGAAGTGAAGCGAGGAGCAGTTCGTGTTGAGACCAGTGTGTGTTCTGTTTTCCCGCTACGGGTCAGTGGGTCAGACGATGGGACACTTTGAGGACGCGGTGGATGGACGCAGATCCTCCGACTGAACTTCACATCAACTCTCAAACAACTTCCTCCAGACTGCCGAGGTAAACAGACCCACGAGCTCTTCCTCAGTCCCCTGACCCCAGGTAAGCTCGTGACGATGTGTTGAGGTGAGTCTACATGAGGAAGTTCTGAATGTGGAGTTTGATCTCTACATTCACTGAGCTGTCGTCTTGTTCATCTGCAGTCTGAGACTTTCAGAAAATCAGATGTTCACAGGATGTAAATAGAAATCAGATCTGTATGTATTTCTCATTAAAACACAGAAAACAAACAAACAGAATTCAGTTTCATTTTAGGTCGAAAACTCGTGAATAAATATAACATGCCGTTGACAAACCTGCTAATTGTTTCCTCACCACAGTTAATACTAAGAAAATTGCATTGATTGTTTCTGTCTCAATTTAAAAAACAAAACAGAGATTAATATCAGTTTTAAATGTTTGTGCTTCTTTGACACAGCTGTTATTTTGTCATATTTTCCTCAAGGTTTAATGATTTGGTCATCAGTTTTGTATTCTTGTTGGTTTGTAGTCCTGCTTTAGTTTGAAAGTTACTTTTGTTTTAGTTTGAACCTTCTTCTGTTCTTTAATTTTCAGTTATTTTGAAAGTCTGTCTTTTAGTGTCAGCTCCCTGTGTTCACTTGTGGTCTTTTCTGTCCCTGCTGTTACCTGCTGACCACACCCACCTCACCTGCTTTCTGTTCCTTAATCAGCCAGCTGCTCTCACTCACCAATCCCCCCATCCCCCATTGAGGCTGTATCCACTGTTGAGGCTGTATCTCTAGAATTTGCAAAGCATATCTGCTGGTGGATCTCTGCAGTTGGTATCAGGGCAGGAACCAGTCTGACAAACTGGAGAAATCAGACATGAAGAGCTGAGTGAGTCGGACAAGTCTGGACCTGCCGGCTGCTTCATGACTGTTAGAGCAGGACAAAGACTCTGCTGGAAGCAGCGCTCTGAGCACTTTCCAGGTTCATCATTTGTAGCTTTTAAATATGTATGACTCTGAAGATCAACATCTTTGCACTCATCACACATTCCACTTCAGGAAACCAAATCTTAGAGACTCTTCTCTCATGGAATCATGCTTCTTGGTCTTCTTCAAACTAAACTCAATATCTTTGTCTTTGACCAAATGATTCATTGGTGACATAAAAATAATTATAGTTGGCTCACTATTGAATCAATGTCAAACCAACAGAAAGTTGAACACAAAGGAATGTTCAAGCTTCATTTGATCAGTAGCTATAAAACACCACGACAAATTTAAAGTCACATGTTGTAACCTGCTGAAGATCAGGAGTCATTAAACTGCCAGTATATTAACCTACCATACAGACTCCTGAAGAACAGCGGAAAGACCAATGTTAGTATTCTTTTATTACACATCATACGGTCTAACCTGCTGTGTAAAGTTGCACCTTATAGTAAAATGTGGTTCATACTAACTCACCAAGGAAACCTGTTGTATTTAAAAAAAATCTGATTCTGATTATGCAAAATGTAGCAATCAGTTTATTTACTGAAACAAAGTGCTGCACAACTCTAAAACAGAATTAAAACAAACTAAGCAATAAAAACACATAAGACTAATAAATACAAAAAAAAAAAAAAAGAATCTGGCCTAAACTGAAAATACCAGTGAGAATATATGTGTTTGTATGTGTAAACAAATCCTGTTTAGAATTGAGCTTATTGTAAGCGTTCAAAAGAACAAAGTGATCAGTTCAGATTAGTATTATTATTATCATTGTTATTATTATTGATCATTGTTATTATTATTGATCATTGTTATTGTTATTATTATGATCATAATCATTGCTATTGTTGTTATTATTATTATTATTGTCATTGTTACTGTTATTGTTATTGAGCCACACACAGCAGGTGAGACAGGTAACACACCTGAAACTGGACTGTAACTTTATGTTCATTTGTTAAAAATGTGTGTGTGTGTGTGTGTGTGTGTGTGTGTGTGTGTGTGTGTGTGTGTGTGTGTGTGTGTGTGTGTGAGAGACAGGAAACCATGGAGCTGTGGGACAGACCGAGTGTCCGCCCCCCCACGGAGCCTTTACTTCCTTCACTGGTGAGAATCGACTGACGGTCTCTGAACTTTTCCTACATGAACCAGACAGACGTCATCAGTAACATGCAAACACAGAACACACGTGTGCATATGAAAGAAGCCTCTGATGAACCTGTGTGACATCAGACATGAACACGTACACACTTCTTCTCTGATGTCTCATTCACACTTTGTTTCTGGATCAAATGTGAAGATGAACTTCCTGTTTCCACTTCTGTCCATCATGTTTCCTCAACACTCAACCTCTGACATGAGCTGCTTTTATTTTAGAGCCCCGATATCTGGAACGTGTTTCCTTTACCTGCAGGGATACACCTGAACAACCAGAACCTCGTTCAGGCCGGAACCTGGGACAGAACCCAGCCGGCTCGTTGGATGAGTGGTGGTAGCCAGTTAGATAACAGGGTACACAGGACAGGTGTTGAGCAGTCAAGAGGTGTTCACCTGCTGAGGTGTTGGTCTGATGTGATCTCAGCTGCAGGTATTGACCGCTGAGAGACCGGTTTGGTTTACTAGTGAGAGTCTGACAGCTGAAATCATTTCAATGGAGACACGTGTAGTAATCTGTGTTCCTCCATCACATGTTCACATGTAAATCTGAACCCTGTACATGTGGCAGAGACACTCGTGTCCTCCAGAAGCTTCATGTTGAGGTCGGGCTCACCAGACATCACAGTTCTTCCTGAAAGTGTTAGATGGATCCGATCCAACATGGACGGGTTTTCACCAAACTCTCATGAGAAAGTTGGAAAACATTTTATTGCGTTGTCTAAAAGATTCACTGGAATTATGGCCGAACCGTAGAACCAATACCAGACCCAAAGTACATGAAGGGCAGTGTGTACTTCTATGTAGTGTGTACTATGAACCTTGGTTTGTACCGGTCTGACAGGTTGTAGATGCAGTTTACTAACTGTGACCCATTGAACCTGGATGTGAGTCTCACTGCTCTGAAAGAGGTCTGGTTCCCCTGAAACCGGGTCAGGCTGAGGTTTAACTTTGATTCTTTCTATGTAAATATCACAGGAGACAAGAAAGGTGTTTTGGGGTCAAAGCGATGTGTGTTCTGTCTGTATGTCCATGTTGATCGGGGTGTCTTGTCTTTGGACAGCCCACCCAGAGGACATTTGACTACGTGCTAGTGGGCCAGAGGATGGACGAAGACACGGACCAGAAGTCTCAGAGACAGAAAGCCTTCATTCAGCAGCTGGAGAAGAAAAACATCACAGTCACTGTGAGTTTCTGGAAAGACACTGTGATGTCATGTTCTCTAGAAGACGCTGTGATGCCATGTTCTCTAGAAGACGCTGTGATGCCATGTTCTCTCGAAGCTGTGATGTCATGTACTCTAGAAGACGCTGTGATGCCATGTTCTCTAGAAGCTGTGATGTCATGTACTCTAGAAGACGCTGTGATGCCATGTTCTCTCGAAGCTGTGATGTCATGTACTCTAGAAGACGCTGTGATGCCATGTTCTCTAGAAGCTGTGATGTCATGTACTCTAGAAGACGCTGTGATGTGTGTCGTTGTGTGTCAGAGGATCAGCCATGAGGACAAAGTGTTTTTCGGCCTCCGTGCTCCCAGTGAAATGTTTGAAGACTACCAGTACCTGCTCAAAGTGTCTGACGCCTGCAACTGGTGTGGAGATGTGAGGGGAGGAATCACCCAGGCTACCAGGTAACACACACACACACACACACACACACACACACACACACACACACACACACACACCTTAGTGAAACATATCCATGTGTTCCAGGATCAGCCAACAGAGGTGTAATTATCGTTCAAATACAGCAGCTGCTTACTGACATGTTTTTAACATGAAGGGATCATAGAACGTGTAAATGTCGGGCCGTGTTCCTGACCACATGACAAGCATAGCATCATACGTAGCATGGGCAGTATTTGTTCTCTCTACTGTGCCTCTTGTGATATTATAACTGATGAGACACATTCTGTGAATTAAACATGATCGAGATGTACAAATGAGGCAGGGTTATTATTTTTATCAAACAGCTCAGAGTAACAAACTGATTTACTGTGCTCTCTGTTTTCAACATACTTTTATTTTAATGGGATTTAATTACATCCGCTGGCTAGTGTGTCTTCAATGAAAATAGTTTGCTCAAACGTTTCCCGTTATTCTACAATTGAGGCTCATTTGTTTTAATTTTGAACCATATTTTGTTGGTCTAACCCCTAACCCCCTAACCCTTTAACCCCTAACCCTACCCCTCTAACCCTCCACAGTGCTTCCTGAATGTTTATTTTCAGCACTGAAGACACATTCTCCTCTGAAGTAACGACAACTCTCTAAATGAACCTCCCAGCTGTTCTTTCTCTCCTTTATTAAGTGCACTCTGGAACGAACTCCTGATGAGTTATTTATGCAGTCCAGCGACAGTTGGTAGCTTTAAGACTTCCATCTTAAAACCTACATGGCATCAACATGCTGCTTGCGTCTTGGTTCTGAAACCACAGGACACTGAAGAAGTCCAAACCCACTCTGGGAGCATTGTGTTCTCTACTGTAGTTCAGAAGCTCCTCAGTGGGGAGGCTGCCGGAGGGGATGCGGTCTGACGCCGAGATGATGAAGGCTCTGCACTCTTGGGTTCAGTGACTGTGGACTGGTTCCCATTTTTAAAAGTACCAGGGCGTCCCAGGGAGAGTTTAGTTTGCTGTCCGACTGGTTGTCAAACCTCTGATTCAGGAGGAGGATCCCATTCTGGTTGTGGAACAGTGAACAACTCCTTAGTCATGAGCTTCGGGTGGTGACTGACAGATTGAGATCGCGGATACAAGTACCTGAATAGATGAACGCAATAACTGAACAATCATATACATTTCATTAACTGAGTTTACATGAACAGAAGCTGCTTTAACTTGTTGTCAAAGAGGAAAAATTATATCTGCTTAATAAAACAAACGGATCTAATAAAGCAGTTTTATTCTGAAATAAACAGTCAAAACTAAAATAGTTGACATGTATCTAAAGTTCGCCTGTAAACCACAGATGCAGAAGACATTTCTTTAAACGTTGTATTGTTCCTCCAGGATTCGAATCGTTCACTTCATTCTTCATCAGACCTTCATCAACACAGGAGGTGAGTGTTCACGTTGAATTCATGTTGTTAAATATATTCTGTGGCTTCGTAAACTTCTACATAGATAGATACTTTATTAATCCTGCAAGGGGAAAGTATTTCGCTACAGCAGCATTTATAGATGCAGGGCAAAGCAATAAAAGTAACAATTAAAAAAAAAAAAAGGGAGTAAAAAATATTAAATATAAAAATGCAGAATATATACAATAAAAATATAATAGTATTCAATTAAACTAAGATAAACAATAGTGCAAAGAATTAAACAAACAAACACAAAAAACAACTTCTAGCAGACATAACGGCCACAAATGTTTTTCAGGCACAAAGTATGAACTATTGATGTGATGTATATAATTTGTGTTTTGATGTGGAACAGGAAACGCAACATCCTTATGTAGACATGTTTTGTTGTGTCAGAAAACCTGAAGGAGCTGCTGATGAAGGATGTGTTTGAAACCATGTTCTGCCTCCACGAGGTCAGTCAACCTTTCACCAACTGCTCCTTTCATATTGATCTGCTGACACTGAGGCCCAGCTGATGTGTTCAGGGACCCGAACGGTGCCGCTGCATCGAACACATTCAAAGAGATCAGACCAGACCTTATCTGGACTGTATGAAAACATACTTAAAGCAGTTGTTTCTGTGTTGTGTCTGGAGAGACATCATAACTCCCCCTCTGATATTGTTTGATAAGATACTTCTTTATTTGCTCATCTTTGCTTTAACTGGGTCCAAACAAATAATGAAATAAAGTACAGAAAAGAAATGCAGCTGTGTGAAGAGCCTCTGCTGCGTAACAAACGGTAGATCACAGTAGAATGCACTTGTTACTGTATTCTATATAGTACAGTGTGGACTCATGAAATCCTGTCTGTAATTAGACCTTCCCAATGACTGCAAGGGGAAATTTAAAGGTGAAAACATTTAAAGAAATATGTACTAATATGCACCCTCTTAACTTTCAATCAAATGACTAAAAATACAGTAGAGTCCAGTAAAGAATCAGAACAGAGCAGTAGAGTGTAGAGAACCTGTGTCTGGTGTCACAGTAAAATACAGCAGTGGGAGCACAATGTTTGTCTGGTTTCTACTTGAAGGTAACGACATTAAATCTGAACACAAACTTTTAAAGATACGTTTGAACAGAGGTTTCGATGCTGATGTGAAACTTATTATTTTTTATGTCGGACAAAATTAACGATAAACCCTGATGTTTGTATGTCACATTTCTTTTCCATGATCTTCAGAGAAAAAAGCAGAAACAGCTGACGAAGAAGTGGGCTCGATGGTCGGGACTTTTTACAGGACAACCTGTCAACCATGTCAAGTCAGTCTGTCACTGTCTGTAACTGTCAGTTTATTTGTCTTTGACTGTATTTGTCTGCGACTGTCTGTATTTGTCCGCGACTGTCCGTAGTTGTCCGCGACTGTCTGTAGTTGTCCGCGACTGTCTTTGACTGTTTGTATTTGTCTGTGACTGGGGTTAGGGTCAGATCATTTACCGTGCATGTTCTCCATGTCTATGACAAACTAGTGTCCAAAGCAACAACATGGAAGGGGAAGCAGTCACATGGCACTCTCTACCCCGCCTCATTAAATCTGAGGGAAATCCCTGCTCTACAACGACTGCTGTTGAATGACCAAGAGGGGGGCTGCGGTACACAATAATCTATTTAACTATTATACAAGCACTCAAAACACAGGAACAGTCTTTAATTGGCTTTAACTGTCTATCTTTGTCAGTATTTAGATGTATAGAAGAGTTAATGCAGTGAAACATATAATCAAATAGGGATAATAATGAATATATATAGTGCAAGTGTCTTGATCAGTCTAAAATTTTATTTTCTTACAATATTGAATTACACTAATTGTTCTTACAGGTGATCAACATGAGTGAAAATCAGTCTGTTCTCAGTGACCTGCTTCATCTATGAATTATACTCAATATTTACAGTCAATACAAATGTCTCTGGATAAGCATCTGTATCAGCCCCATTCAATTTCAATCATTTCCACAGGTTTAGATTTCTAACTCCAAGTATTGTGTTGAAGCGGTTTATTGTAGCTTCATTGAAATCAGTCACGTGTTGATAATATCGAACACTGTCAGACACACACTTATAGTGTTGCACTGATTTGTATTCACAACAAGTGATGTAGATGTGAGGAGCATTAAAAGAAGAGTTCATTTCTGTGACCTTTCACACATGTCATCTGGCTGCTGGCTGTGTAAAGTAGATCAATCCTGCCTGAAGACTGTCTCTTCATCATCACGAGATGCTCACAGGAAGCTGGTTCTGAGGACAGGGACTAGTTTAATGGGTGCTGAAGTACGAGTGGATTAAATGAAGGACATTTTAGTGGATCTCTACAGATACAGATACTGCTGTACTCGCTCATCCCTCGTAGTCACTGCTTTATTGATATGTTTGTTTTTTCACGTCTTCTCTTTATTTCCTCGCTCCAGGTGTTACTTTGGAGAGAAGGTGGCTCTGTATTACCTGTGGCTGGGATGGTACACCAAACTGCTGGTTCCGGCTGCTGCTCTGGGTCTCATAGTGTTCCTGTATGGACTTGCCTTTTTCAACACCAACCCTCTCATGTAAGTCAGGTTTACAGACATAAATTAATTTATTAGTACCCTCAACAGCTCATTAAAAATGCTTCTTCCTCTTGAAAAAATTATGCAATCAACTGCAATTTTCTCCTGTAAACCTACAGCCTTTAGTCTGTCACAGAGTAAAGAAAGTGTGAAAAAAGATAAATTATTTCCTCTTCTACAAGGATTATTCTAAACCAGCCTCCACAGACTTGTTGGTTACTCTGGAAAATAATTAGAAATAACTGAGTTCTCATGATATTTAGAACTGTTTTCTTTAATTATTGTCACACATTTGTTCAGTGTTGTAATCCATCATTGAGCCGGTTTAAATGTAGAATAGTGGTCAGTCTGCTGTTTGGTATCATTGTGGTCACCACACTTTAAAACCTCTGTGCTGCAGCGTGCTGTCAGTTTGTAATGAGTGAAGAAGAAACAGACAGACACCATCCAGACTTTTACCAGCAGGAACCTGACAGACTGGTCTGGAGGTTCAGGCTGTGATCTCTGAATTTATGGTGCTACAGTCGACAATCACCATGACGATGTTAAACAGCTGTGAAGAGGGAAATAATATTATAAATAACTCTTCACTGGTATTATGAGAACCGCTGCCCAGTGGAGGAAGAGGTTCAATGATGGAAGACCAAAACCTGCATCTTATAAACACTGACATTATAATATAAGAGGGTGGATCATTCGTTCCCAAACTGCTGCTCTTGTGTGCAAACAGCACAGCATTGACCTTCATCCTGCTCCGTGCTCGATGCTGCACTCCATTCGCACACAAGAGGAACTGTTTTGGACCATATTGATCCATCCTTGTAGTGAAATCAGGTGTTGGAAAGATGTTGAGGAGTGAGCAGAAGTAAAATATGCACAATACATTTATTTACAATACATTTATTTTATGAAGAGCAATGTGCTCTGATGTGATGGTGTTAATAAATAAACTGCATCGGGGAGAATTGAATGTGAAAGTTCATCTCAAAATTGACACCAACATAATGTACCAGCGACGCACTCCGTGTGGCACCGTTCCACCCATCTGGGCGGAGCCCGTTGGTAAAAAAGCTCCTTGTACCGCACCAAAATATCAATGCGTCTAGATTTGCACTTTATCTGTACTGTGAACAAAAATAGGGCCCAATGTGCTAGGTTGTCCAAGACTGTTCCTTTCTGCATGAACATAACCTCAAATAATTATATAAGTCTGTTAAGAAGTATGTTGAATTTGAAAATGTATGATTAAGCGGTAGCTCAATCACTATTACTTCCTCTAATGCTTTAATTTTTGTCCTCAGTCAGGAAGTGTGTCAGTCCAGCATCATCATGTGTCCTCGCTGTGATAAAAGGTGCAAAGTGTGGCAACTCTCTGACACGTGCACCTACGCAAAGGTGAATGCAGCTATTTTTTAAAATCTTTTTTCTTTAACCAGCTGCAGTCAGTTTAACTTAAGAATTCATTTTGCAGAATGCATTTATGAATGTGTAACAGTAATAAGAATTAATCTAGGGAACAATTAAAAAAGGAAGTTAAAAGCAGCAGTTTCCCCAGTCTGAGTTGGACTCTAAAATCACTGATTTCTACAATCGTACAACTTCATATTCTCGTCTTTATAGTCTTCAAACCTGCCTTTTCAGTTCAATTTTCAATCCAGTTTTATTTACATAATGCCAAATCCCAATATACATCATCTCAGGCCACCTTACAAAGTTAAAGACCTCACAATATTACATAGAAACACAACAATTCAACAATTCCTGCATATTCAACAGCTGGAAGGAAAAACTCCCTTTTAAAAGGAAGAAGCCTCCAAGAAAACCTGAACCGGAGGTGATTCAAGCCATTTTCTTTAACCAGTTGGGTTGAGGCAGAGTTGACCTGGGAGGACATGTGAGTTAGGGTTTGGAGTTCCTCAAAGTTCTCCTCCCACCTTCAACAATGTCACAGTCCGTGTCAACAGTTCTCCTTTACGAAACACAGTCTAAGTCCAATCAAAAGTCCTTCTGACTGCCTCCCTGGACTTTTACCACACTTGTTCTTCAGCAGCCACCAGAACCAGAGCACTTTGAACCTGTACGGCCCCTTCTACTACTTTAAGAAACCCAGAGTCACCAGAGGCCTCGTTCTTCAGCTTGAAGACCTTTTTCAACTGTGTTGATCGGCTGACAGCTCTGTCCTCTCTTTACCTACTAGACCTTTTAACATGACCTCAAAGTTGACCATCACTCTCTGGTTTCAGGGTTCAGATCAGACATTCCATTCCTTCTCCATGTTTGGCCTTTGTTGCCCACATGAGGGTTGACTTCTATCAGCTGAGCTGTTCAGAACCTTTTCAGGACCAAACCCAAAGCCTCTGAAGGGTCAAATTGCTGTTCAGTTACTGAGCACAAACAACAGAAAACCTTCCTCCTAGCATTGTTTCATAGATTTTTCTTATTGGAGAACTGTATTACAGCAGTGGGGGCTTGTGAGTACTATCACATATACCAAGAATCTCTCACCCTAACCCTAACGAGACAGACACTAACGAGACAGACCCTCATCCCAACGAGACAGTCCCTAACCCCAACGAGACAGACCCCAACGAGACAGACACTAATGAGACATTGCCTAACCCCAACGAGACAGACCCTAACCCCAATGAGACAGACCCTAACCCCAACGAGACATTCCCTCATCCCAACGAGACATTCCCTCATCCCAACGAGACATTCCCTCATCCCAACGAGACATTCCCTCATCCTAACGAGACATTCCCTAACCCCAACGAGACATTCCCTAACCCCAACGAGACATTCCCTAACCCCAACCAGGTCATAATGAGGATAACAGGTTTTAGCGGCTCCAACAGTCTATTTGAGTGATGAATTGGTTACTCAGGACTGTAAACACTGACATTGTCCTGCTGTTTGTCTGTCTGTGTGGTAAAACATGCTGATCTTTCCTCTTCATAACATACATGATGTGTTTGTATCTACACAGGTCAGCCATTTGTTTGACAATGAGGGCACGGTGGCTTTTGCTATGTTCATGGCAATCTGGGGTGAGTCTCTGACCCAGTATACACCTGCATTATGAACCATCCTGATCCATCCTGGTGTGATCCAATCACACGTGGTCAGCTTCACACCTGGAGTTTCATGTGTTAGAAGTGACCACTGCTAACTTCTCCGCTCTGTATGCAAATAAGCATATATCATAAATATATATAAAAACTAACGAACATGCTGTAACGTGACAGTAACACATTGGCGCACCGGGTCAGATACAAACACAGGAACACGGAGCTGCATTTATTTTTATTGAAATTCAGAGGACGTCAGCTGAGTAGGCGGTCTCACTGTGTCCTCTGGACCGATTGTGTTCACATTACTAACAGAATTTGGCCACGTGTGTCCCAGACCACCTCTGAATGTGGTCTGAGCAGATCAGCATCCTCTGTGTGTTCACACCTGTACTTGAAGCTGACCACTTGTGATCCGATCACACCAGGAGGGATCAGATCAGATCTCTGTTTACAGGCTCTGATCTGATGTCTGATCTGATATCTGATCTGGTCTGGTCTGATCTGATCTGATGCCTGGTCTGATATCTGATCTGATCTGATCTAATGTTTGATCTGATCTAATCTGACCTTCTGTACTGACAATGTTCTGGTGACATTTTCTTTGTGTTGTTTCAGCCACACTGTTCCTGGAGTTGTGGAAGAGACACAGAGCAAAGCATGTGTCTCAGTGGAAGGTGTATGACTGGTGTGAGGAGGAGGTACAGCCTTCAGCCTGACTTACAGACTACACAGTGAAAGATTTAATGTTCACTGTAATGTCCAACTGAGCTCAAGTGACTGTAAACATGGAAAACATATTGTGTAAATACAGAATCATCAAACTGAACAAAAAAATGTCAGCTAGAAAAATGAAAACTTCATTTAAAAACAGGAAAACGGAAACTCACAGAAAGATGCAGTCATGTAAACGTGAATCATTTCATTGCATTTAAAAACTCATAAAAAAAAAAACGTGTTCCCTCATCAGAGTCAAATGCAGATGAACACAATGTGTTTGACCTGATAACACAAATGGTTCCTGTCTTGTGTGTCTTTATTGAATGTTCAGAAGAGTTTGGGGCAGTTCTTCCTCACAGAGCTCAGACACTTTCTGAGGATATCTGCTGCGATCAGAAGACAGATTTTCTTTCTGTACAGTTTTACTTCAATGTTTAGACTCATTGCTGCATCACCCAACTTCTCCTGTTCTACAGTTGACATTATAATTTATATATTGATAAAACAGGAATTTTAGATTCCCTCAATGATGGTTTGCTTTCCAGACCCAGAGGCAATAAACTCCAAATCAGGATGCTGCCACCTTAAACTTCACCTTCAGGATCTTTTCAGATTGACACTGTATGTGATGTCCTTTTTACAATATATGGTGCTGCTGTTCTTCCCAAACAACTGAATCTCATCAGTCTATAAAACAAGTTTAATTTATAAGGGTGCAAGTTTCAGTTCTCCTGCTTAATGTTAAATCATTTACAGAGTTGACTAATGTAAGCTATTAATGCTATAAATCAGAAATCACTTTTGTCATCATGATGAAATCAATGTTTTAAGGTGTGTTATTAAGGCATTGAGTCATTTCTTCAGTTTGACTCACCAGTTTTAAACATGTCACGTGTTAAGGGGGAATATTAGCCTGTGTTAAGGGTGAATGTCAGATGTGTTAAACATGACGCCTGTGCTAAATAATATTAATAATAACAGTAATACTAATATTAATGAGAATAATATAAATAATAATAGCAAAAATAGTAATAATAACAATAATAATTGTAATCACAATAATATCAACAATGATAATAGTAATAATAACAATAATAATTATAATCACAACAATAAAAGTAATACTAACAATAACAACAACCATAATAGTGATGATAATAATAGTAATACAATAGCACAACTCAGATCATACTAACTGATTCAAACAAGTTTGTTGTTCCAGGTTTTGTTCTGATCAGCTGATGATCATCAGTAATGTTTATAATTCAAAGCCCATTTTGATCAGTCAGTGACTGTTATCTGCTCATATATGTTTAATGTGTGCATTTAATGTCTGCATGCTTGTATGTGTCAACAGGAGGAACTAATAATGGAAATAGTCAACGATCCAAACTGTAAGACCAAACAGTTTAGACACTCGTACCTGCGCAGCACTCTGGTCCTCGTTTTGGTGACAGTCATGGTAAGACACTGTTTGTCCATCATGTCTTCTTTTAATCTGCTGCAACAATCACACAACACTGCGACAATCACAACACCGTGACAATCCCACAACACTGCGACAATCCCACAACACTGCGACAATCCCACAGCACTGCAACAATCCCACAACACTGCAACAATCACACAGCACTGCGACAATCACACAACACTGCGACAATCACAACACCGTGACAATCCCACAACACTGCGACAATCCCACAACACTGCGACAATCACACAGCACTGCGACAATCACACAGCACTGCGACAATCACACAACACTGCGACAATCACAACACCGTGACAATCCCACAACACTGCGACAATCACACAGCACTGCGACAATCACACAGCACTGCGACAATCACACAGCACTGCGACAATCACACAGCACTGCGACAATCACACACAACCAAACTGAGTTATCTGTAGTGTGATACTGGAGAGTGAACATGCCGTTTACAGGCATTAACCTGAATGAAGCGCCACCTACTGTATCTCACTGGGAGGAGACCTTCATGATTCTGACTGTCACAGAAAACTCTTCACATGTTTACCTTCCAAAATAAAACCACCTCACAACCAGTTCAATCCTGCTGGAACAGCAGGAAGGAGATTTTATTGTCAGTTAAAACAAACTCAACTATTTCCTGCTGATTTTGGAACATGAGTGAAACTTATTGGAAAATAAGAATTTAGAAGTGAAAAAGCTTCAAATCAGATGACATGTTTACAGAAAAGATCCGACTAACACCTGGCAAAAGAGGGTTAAAAGAAGCTCCATGCTGGTGTGTTTGTGTTGCAGTTAATGCTGATCATCGGTTTCGCTCATGCTCTGGTGGTGTTTCGAGTGGTCGCTGCACCCTTGATGTCTAAGTGCCAGTGGGAGTTCCTGAAAGACCACGCCAACACTGTGGCTATGATGCTGGGAGCTGTGCTGCACTACCTCACCATTCAGATCATGACCCGGGTCTGTATACCTCTACCGAGTCCTTGTGTGGGCAGACTGGGAGAAACATCCATTACTCGTCTACATTACGTTTAAATTCATTCAATTCAATTTTATTTATATAGCGCCAAATCACAACACAGATTATTTCATGGCACTTAACACATTACAGTCCTTACAGCAAGACTTTACAATATTATACAGAGAAACCAACAATTCAACAATTCCCACATAAACTAGGAGGGAAAAATAACTCCTCTTTAAAGGAGAAAAACAACAGAGGGAAGAAAAACTCCCTTTAACAGGAAGAAACCTCCGACAGAACCAGGATCAGAGGTGGGCGGAGCATCTGTTAACAGAACCAGGATCAGAGGTGGGCAGCCATCTGCCTCGACCAGTTGGGGTGAGAAGTGAGCTGAGAGAGAAAAGGACAGCATAGAGATGCAAGACATGAACTGTTGGTGGGTCAACAATCACAGAGCAGGGACATGCAGCTCCATGACAGGACATCTGCAAAAGAAAGAACAGAAACTATGCGAGCGAAGGAACTGAATGGAGACAACAGATAATAAGAAGAAACTATGGGAGAGAAAAACATGAAGTTAATGAGATGTGATGGTGAGATACAAGTTATAGAGTGAAAGAGTGAGAGGAAAGAAGCCCAGTGCATCATGGGAGGTCCCCCAGCAGCCTCGGTCTATAACAGCAGAACTGCAGGATGGTTCAGGTTCGCCTGAGCAGCTCAACTATAAACTTTATCAAAAAGGAAAGTTTTGAGTCTAACCTTAAAGCTACAGAGGGTTTCTGCTCCTGAACACAAACTGGGAGCCTGAAAACTGAAACTCTGATTTACATCCTGCTGGTGGAAACTCTGGGAACCACAAATAGGCTGAGAGAGTAGATCTCTGTCAGGATGATGATGTTCTATAAGATCTATCAGGATGATGTGGTTCTATAAGATCTATCAGGATGATGTGGTTCTATAAGATCTATCAGGATGAGGTGGTTCTATAAATTCTCTGAGCTCAGATGGAACCTGGTCATGAAGCACTTTGTAAGTCAGCAGGACAATTTTAAATTCTATTCTTGATTTAACAGGAAATCGATGAAGAGAAACTAAAACAGGAGAAATATGATCTCTAAATTCTGTCAGAACTCTTGCTGTAGCATTTTGGATCAACTGCAGGTTTTTAATGCAACATGCATGTAAATTACAATCTAGACCGAAATTATTTGTTGTTTCACATTTGTTGTTCTTCAGATTTTGTGCTTCACGACATTCAGTCAGAATCAAAGTGCCAAATGTGAGCTTTGATTTGAGTCAGCTTACTTCAGCATAGAAAGAACTGGAGATGAAGCACTTTTACTGCCCAAATAACAAAGCTTACAAAGCGATTTAACTCTTAGCTACTGCTGTTTACAGCTGTGTCATTTCAACATTAGTTTGTCAACAAAGTGGTATCATTCAGACTGAGGAGAAAAAACTCTGATGGATATCAAAGACAGTTAGTTTTCCAAAATCAATCGTTGGGTTCATTCTCAAAAAGCAGGTGAAACAGGAGAAGTAGAAAATGGTCCTGTGGACCAAGAAAATAATTTGCACTGTGAAGTAAAACTCTTTGAGTGCACAGCAGGTCAGAAAAGGGAAGCAAGACAAGGAAGCATGTTTTCCTGGATGGAGGTGCTTTGACCCAGTCTTCATTCATTGTCCTTTATTCACACAGCTGAAGACACAGCAAAGCTCAGGGCATTTATCCACCACAGAGAACTTGGATGACATCTGTGAACCTGTGCTTCTATAAACTCATATAAAACCAGTTGGTGGTTTATATTTACAGAAAGTGAGAAGGCTTCACATTCTTGGACTCACTCAAATTCTAATTAAAATGAAATAATTCCCTTAATTTACCTTAAAATCAGTTTTATCATGTACATCAAACAAATCACTAGTTTAGTATTTTTTAGAATACTATTATTATATAAATATATTATTATTATTATTATTGTATTATTATTATTGTAACAATATTCTCCAGAGAATATTCTACAGAATGAATTGAATAAAATTTCTGTTACACCCCTGTTACATTAGTATAGAGCGCCCTCTGGTGGGTCACCCTAAATAGAAGACCCTAAATTGCCCCAGCATGATTTCAACCAGGTATAACCAAGAAACATACACACACTAATCATATAATCATACAAGAACGGTGGCTGCAGATTTTCTGTTCATTCATTCTATAATCTTCTATAATTTGCAAGATCAAAAACTGGAAACTATATTATAAAAGTACATTTCAACAAAACTCTGAAAGGAGTTCTTATGCACTTACTTTTCACCCAAATACAGTCCACCCAGACTTAATGAGCCAGAGTGAAGTCAGAGGTGCACACTTGTGAGTCCACCGTCTGCTGCCTGAACAGACTCCAGCAATCCATCATTGCATACGACAGCTGCTTCCAAGTTCAGGACCTGTTTACACACTGACTGTAAAAGATTTAAAACCAAATGAAAAGGACCTTTGACCTGTGGAGCCCTGAACTTTGTGCATGTGCTAAGGGGCTATTTCTCCCACCAATGTAAAGCCGGTCAGATTGAAAACATTAATGTATCATGAAGTATTCAACATGAAACAAAACGAGTATAATTGTCCAAATAATTAGTTTGGACTTTGCTTCTTTAGTTTTGTTGTATATTTGTTGCAGTTTGTGGCAAAGTTAAACCGTATTTATCTAAACTGATTAAATTATAATGTTCTTTATTAACCACCAGTGGTTCTGCATTTACAGCTAATCCTCCAACCATGTTCACAAGTTTGTAGAGTCTTTCTCATGTCAGCCTCCGGGAACCAAACTGAATGGATCATATCAGATATAATACAAGATGGCTTCCATTAATGTCTCTCATGTCTGCTGTCTGTCGTTTAACATCCTGCAGGTCAACAGATGGGTGTCCCTCAAGCTGTGTGACATTGGTGAGAACAAAATTGGAGAAAATTCTAATAATAAATCTAAAAAGAAAGATTTCAAATGTTTTTTTTAATGGTGAATGTAAAACAAAATGAACCACATTACAGATTAGGTGAATAACACTGATTATCATCTGGTAACATGCTGTAAATCCATATCTGAGATATCTGTGATGGTAAATGAATGGTAGGGTCTCGTTGTCCACATGTGGGCTGTTACCACCCTGATCATCATCCATGTGTTGGCCATTCGGTGTTAGGCATGTGTTGAACTCTGACCCACCAACTCACACATGGAGGACTTGAAGGATCTACAGCCAGTTACCAACAGCGTCCTTCCAGCACTCTTGTAGAGTCCAGGCCTCAGCTCGTCTGAGCTGTTCTGACATCATGCACAGGACCAGCCACATGTTAGACGGCTGGTCGTAATGATTGGGCTCATCAGTCAATCAATACAGTTCTTGTACTGAATTCTAAATTAACTGAATATTGGACAGTTTGTCAAGTTTCCCAACAGTTGCATTCTTGTTTGTTTGTGTGTTATTCAGAGAAGCTGAACTCACTCGCTGCCACAGAGAGGAGCTTCACGGTGAAGATGTTCACCTTCCAGTTCTTCACCCTCTTCTCCTCCCTCTTCTACGTTGCCTTCTTCCTTGGCAGGTACTCTGTGTCTGTCAGTCACAGTTCACTTCAATTCATTTTTATATTCAACCAAATCACAGCACAAATCAGCTGTGGGCCTTTTATATAGTAAAGTCTAGACCTTAGAACATTACAGAGAACATGGTAGAGACCAGAACCAGAGGAGGAGGTTGTTCCTTCATTTCACACTGCACACATTCAACTGATGATCTGCTTAGTGAATGATTTTAACGCTGCTTGAAAAGTAGGACCGAGACTGACACATCCTCTGGCATCACAGAGAGCTGGCCCTCTTGGAACAGGTGTAGATCAACGTGGTTATCTGTAACCATGGTAACCTACATATAGTAATCAGCTTGACATTCAGAGGGTTCGCCTACTGATAACTGATGTTGTCTTGTCACAGGATAAATGGCCATCCAGGAAACTATGTGCGTATTGCCACGTTCAGACTGGAGGAGGTAAGAAGAGTAGTTATTCAGACGATTTTACAGCATCAGCACCACAGTGGTAACGTGGAGGTGTGTGTGTCTTCTAGTGCCATCCCAGTGGTTGTTTGACAGACCTCTTCATCCAGATGGCTGTGATCATGCTGCTCAAACAGACTCTCAATAACATCTTTGAGTTCACTGTGCCGTGAGTGTGCTTTGTTCTGATGATGACTTCTTGTTAAGTACAGGATGTCATGAAAACACAGTGTTGATGTGTTGAATATTATCTGCTCATGTGTTTTCCAGCTGGTTGAAGAGCTGTCTGAGCAGAAGTACTGGAAAGAAGCTGGAGAGGAAGTGTGGTTACTGTTACAGGAATGCCTGCCGAGATGAACAGGGACGTGTTGAACCCTGTGATATCTGCAAACTTCGAGACTGGCTGCGTAACTACCACCTGGCCAACACGGACGCCTTCAGCCTGTTCAACGAGTTCCTGGAGATGGGTAGGTCAACAGTGTCTCCACCGACCTGACACCTGGAAAAGAACTGGTTTCAAGGTGGACTGCATCCTCACAGAAAGCCTCTTTTGAGATATATGAGCACTAACATGTGAGGACCATGTTAAAACTAAAATGAGATGAAATTATTTGATGTGTATGTGCTGAGGTTAAAGGACGGAGATCCAGGAGCCCAGACAGGCTGCTCCCGCAGGAAGACTTAAACTAAGCTGCACCAGAACCTCCTTCAGCAACATGCTGCATTGGTTCATGATTAATATAATAATAATAATAATAATAATAATAATAATAATCTATCCATCATCTATACCCGCTTTATTCTGAACGGGGTCATGGGGGGGAGCCTATCCCAGCTCTCTTTGGGCAAGGGCAGGGTTCACCTGGACAGATCACCAGTCCATCACAGGGCCAGCAGAGACAGACGGAAACAAAGACCGTTCACGCTCTCATTCACACCTCAGGGACATTTGTAGAACCACCAGTTAACCTGAGGTTCATTTTTCTGGATGGTGGGAGGAAGCTGGAGAACCGAGAGAACCCACGCAGGCACACGGAGAACATGCAGGCTCGCACAGGAAGGCCCGGGTTGGAAATCGGGAACCTTTTCGCTCTGACGCAATAACGCTAACCACTGAACTGTGCCACCCTAATAATAATTATAATAATAATAATCATAATAACAACATGTGGGCGCACATTCCTGAACTATCACTTTGCAACATGAGATTAGTGACAAAGAAGAGAAACAGTTGTTGGTTTGACACCTGAAGTTCAACCTGTTACATCATCAGCCTTCAAACCTGCGGCATCACAACTGTGTGTGTGTGTGTGTGTGTTTTATATTAGTAGACTGTCGTGTATCTCATGATATGTACATACAGTGTAAAATTCATTTTTTAAATGACTGTTCAGTGATATTTGACTTAATATTATTTCTAATTATGATCTAATTTGTTTCTGACTGTTAACACACAGCAGAACTATTATTTTTCTTGACACACACAGAGAGAAGTAAAAGAAGGGAGCAAGCACCATGTTCTACCTGTCAATCAATCAATCTTTATTGGAGAGTCTTTGGTCCAGCTAACAGACAAAACTACACAAAAATAGGATTCATACCCGTGTTCACCTACACTGTACACTATGCAGTTTTCATATAGTTTTCCTCTTTTACTTATTTTAGTATGATCAGGTGAAATGATGTGATGGCTTCTAAAGCAGCTCCTATCAGTCAGTGAACACTGGAAATCAAAGTCTTATTTAAGGTAAAGGAGCCGCAGCTGATTTAAAAGAGCTGCTCACATCTCGCGTTTCTTTCACAACCGGTCAAACTTATACCCAAAGCAGCTTTAACCTTCATGAGAAATAAGTGCACCGAACAGACTTCTTTACAGAAATTTCCTCAAATTATTCCATCTCCATGTTTCCATGTTGCTAATTGCTGTTGGTGCCCTTTAGTGGTCCAGTTCAGTTTCACCACCATATTCGTGGCAGCCTTTCCCCTTGCACCCCTTCTGGCTCTCATCAACAACATCTTTGAGATCCGCCTCGATGCCATCAAGATGGTCCGCCTGGAACGAAGGCTGGTTCCTCGAAAGACCAATGACATCGGTGAGTTCTATGTTTCGCATATGATTCAAACTTTTTTTGCAAATTGGCCTAATATGACATAAATATCATAACGGCGGGAATCATAGGTCGAAGCCGGTAAAAGGTAGGTAGGTAGGTATTTACTTTATTAATCCCCGAAGGGAAATTTTTTAAAAACAGTTTTCCACATGAAATATCCATGAAACATCTGTGCTGCAGATACAGGAACTGTACGTGTGTGTGTGTGTCTCTGTGTCATATGTGCAGACGTGTGTGTGTGTGTCACTGTCTCGTGCAGGTGTGTGTGTGTGTGTGTGTGTGTGCCACTGTCTCGTGCAGGTGTGTGTGTGTGTGTGTGTGTGTGTGTGTGTGTGTGTGTGTGTGTGTGTGTGTGTGTGTGTGTGTAACTGTCTCATATGTGCAGGTGTGTGGACGAAGGTGTTGGAGGTGATCGGTGTGCTGGCTGTGATCGCCAACGGTCTGGTCATTGGAGTGACATCAGACTTCGTTCCTCGTCTTGTCTACCGTTACCATTACGGTCCTTGTTCTAGTGGACAAACTCGTCCACAGTGAGTCATTGTTCAGCTGGTAACATGTCAGCAGACGTGTTTCCGTGTTGTCACATGCCGTGTTTTGTTCTGTTGTTGCAGCTGCATGCAGGGTTACATTAATGACACTCTGTCCACGGCCTTCATGAGTCACCCAGCAGTGAAAGAGGACTTTTTAGATCAGATGGAGACGGATGGCTTTAACGTCACACAGTGCCGGTGAGATGACTGAACGCCTCTCCTGGACATCCAGACGAGTCGTGAACAGATGTGATCAACCGTGTGTGTTGTGTCTGCAGCTACAGAGACTACAGGAGTGCGGACGACTACACTCTGACCTCCCAGTTCTGGTTGGTGTTGGCTGTGCGCTTTGCCTTTGTCATCCTCTTTGAGGTTCGTACTTCAGATAAGAGCTGGGCCATATAGAAATACTACATGGCTATTTCGATAGGAGACGCAATGTTGTCTGAGGTTTTCCATGTTGTGACATGGCACAAGTGTCTTTTTCTGGTTTTAAAGGCTGCATTATGATAAAGTCATGTCATTTTTTGAATTTAGCAGATTCTTCTGTTATTTACATGAACATACAGTTGTGGATTAATTTGTTTGTAACCGTATTAGCTCACTGAAAAAATGCTTAATTCCTCCTGAAAAGTGCTGAAATTAAAAACAATTTTCTTATTTAAACTGCAGCCTTTAGAGAGGGAGATTCACCGATTGAAGAGAAAGTGGGGGGAAAAAAAATCCATTATTGCATCTTCAAACATTATTCTAAAAAGACTTTGGCAGATTTGTTGGTAGAAATAATTTAATCATCACTAGAACTCAATTATTTCTAACTGTTTTCTTTCATTATTGTCACACGTGTTCAGTGTTGTAATCAGTCACTGAGCCTGTTTAAATGAAGAGAAGTGTCCCTCTGATGGTTGGTATCATTGTGGTCACCAGCCTGAAAATGGATCACAGAGAAGATGATCTCAGCATGTTAAAAGCTGTATGAGCATCATGTTCCTGTAACTCCAGCTGCACGTGAGGAACCAGTTGAAGGTCCGCGGGACCGGAGTCAGACTGAAGGAGCAACATGGAGCCCAGACTCAACAGAAGGACAGTGCTGATGGTCCACAAAGAACCAAGGAGAACTTCAGAGGAGGTACCAGCTGAACTCAGAGGTCTGAGTACATCAGAGTCTGACAGCAGCAGGAGTCCCTTTCTGTTCCAGTGTCTCCATGAAGACGACCAGGAGGACTCACTGATGAAGATGACGAAGACCAGGAGGACTCACTGATGAAGATGAGCAGGAGGGCTCCACTGGTGGAGGACAGATGAGACAGAACTAGATCTTTTTTTTTTTTTTTTTCATGGAAAGTACCAACAAATTCATCCATCCTTCTATTGTGTGTGCGCCCAGACTTCCCTCCCCGGCGACATATTCCAGCTCCTCCTGGGGGATCCCGAGGCATTCCCAGGCCAGATGGGCTGTATAATCCCTCCAGGCTGTTCTGGGTCTGCCCTGAGGTCTCCTCCTAGAGGGAGGCGCCCATGAGGATCCTGATCAGATGCCTCATCTTACTTCTTAGGACTTGAAGGAGTAGCGGCTCTACTCCGAGCTCCCTCCTGATGCCCGAGCTCCTTACCCGATCTCTAAGGCTGAGTTCTGCGGAGGAAACTCATTCCAGCCGTTTGTAACCGTGACCTCGTTCTTTCGGTCACGACCCAGAGCTGGTGACCATCGGTGAGGGTCGGAACGTAGATCGAAAGCTTTGCCCTTCGACTCAGCTCCCTCTTCACCAACACGGTCCGGTGCAGCACCGCTCCATCCTACCCTCACTGTGACCAAGACCTCACGATACTTAAACTCCTTCCCTTAGGGCAGACGCTCCGTCCCCACCCAGAGGGAGCAATCAACTGTTCCCCAGCAGAGGACCATGGCCTCAGATTTTGAGGTGCTGATTCTCATCCCCGTCTCATCCTCATCTCATCACACTCACCTGAAGAGGTCAACAGGACCACATCATCTGCAAACAGCAGAGAAGCGAACCTGAGACCTCCAAACCTGACATTCTCCTTCACCTGGCTGCTCCTAGATATCCTGTCCATGAAGGTCACTAACAGAATCGCTGACCAAGGACGGCCCTGGTGGAGGCTTGCCAGCAGGCTCCCCTCTCAGGTCGGGCTGCAGGAGTGTGCCCAGGTTTCCTTCTTGTGGGCATGGTGGGGATAGTTCGATAGTTTGGACTCACCCCAGGGACCAGTTTGTTTTGAGAAACCGTACCCCAGGGCCCAATGCTCCGGACAAACCCGTCCACTAAGTTAACGTGGTGATTCTCGGAGGGGCTTTATTTCATCATTATATTCACATTACGGATGATCATTTATCAAAAAATATCATTGTGAAAATACTTTGTGAAAGCACAAGTATTTGTTAAAAATATTGTGATATTTGATTTGATTCATGTTGCCTGGACTTTCTTCAAATGTGAGTGAGACTGTGTTGTCCATTTAAATTGAAAAAGTTGTTTAAATATTTGTTTGTGTGTTGTGTATTTCTACAGCATGTCGTGGTGGTGTGTAAGTTTATAGCAGCCTGGTTCGTCCCTGACAACCCCATTCCGGTGAAGAATGATCGGCTGCACGACAAACTGACTCGCCTGAAGGAGGAGCTGCGGTAAGTCCGCTTTAAAACGCGACATATCTTGACTTTACTGCTTAGAAAATAAATGCTTTCATGTCTTCTGAAGATTTTTGTCACCTCATTTGAAGGTTTAATAAACAGTGCTGTAATGTGACCCTCCAATGGGAGCTCTCACTGCAGTGTGAAACACCTGTACAATAACACTGTTATCTGATGATGTTGAAATCACTCCAAACTAAAAGCAGCAAATATGGGAGGGAGATTTTAAAGTCCATAATGTGGGTGGATGGCTGCTGGGCGGCAGGTGTTGCCATGATGCAGTGATCCAGACCAAAGATGGACCTGCAATGATCTGCTTTGTTAGTGTCTCAGGTTCAGGCGAGCATGACAGTCATAATGTTGGTACACCACTTTTAGTTTACACAGATCAGCCGCCTCCACCGTGTTGTTTGATGACTCCTCTGTTCAAACTCTCCGTTGAGGTGAAGCTCTCCTGCTGCAGCACCAAGTCCTGTATTTTGGTGTTAGCTAGGACTCGGTAAAGTAGATGACCGAAGAGTCAGGTTAGTCTCTCCTGGAGCCGATCTGGATGGCCCGCTGGTCTCGTTTGTGGGCCAAAATCAGAGACTCGTGCTGGGTAAGAGCGTCCATGTTGTCTCTACCGCTCCAGAAGGCCACCTTTTCTCCCAGAGGTTTTGTGTTATCATGTGAGACGCTCTCAACAACAACTAATCCCTCCAAAGAGCAGCTTCTGTTGAAAAACTCTTCAGGTCTCATTTGATTGAGCAGTGCACACTTTCCAAGGTCAAACACAAAGGAAAACCCTCCACTTAAACAACAACACCAGACCATGAGGTGGACCTGCATCTCACCGGCAGTCACCATGCCAACCAGCCAGCCAGCCAACCACTGTTGGTTGGTTGGCTGGCTGGCTGGTTGGCATGGTGACTGCGAGTCTGTACTGGGAGAGGACGAATGTCAGCTTTTAGCCAGCTAGGTCTGTGCTCAACATTGAGCGAACTAGCTGCCAACTGCAGGATAGAATATGCTTGGTGTGTTTCATTGTTCCTTATCGACTGAACCTAAACTGTCAGTCGGAGATGTCTCAACACCTTTTCAATAGATTCTATTGAAACGTTCATGTTACCGTCAGGCTCAATTGTTATTTCTCAGCTGGTCTTCTAAATTTTCACCCAGCATCATCATCATGTCAACATTTTCATGTGTTCTGTACTTTGGTTCATGATGAAACACCTGCATTTACTTTCACATCTTAATTAATTGAACTCGGTGTTCACAGCTATTTAGCTAATGTTGGCATGCTAAACATAGTAAATGTCTTACCACTAAACATGATCAACTTACCATCAGGAGTAACTATGTGGACTTTCAGCCAGCTCCTCATCGTATTCAATAATGTGTGTTCGTGTCTTAATTTCAGCAAAATTAAACGCAGCAAATCAACAGACGTCTGACCTGGAGATGACCGAAGACCTGCTCGCTCTGACGTTTTGAAGTGTGGAAATATTTTTATAATTAATATTTGCTGTAGGAAGACCGGTCTGCACTGCAACTGTACTTCATAATGTGCAAGTCTTATGAGTCTGGATGTTATTGGACTTTTATTTTCTTCCGCTGCCATGTCACAACACAACTCTCACATCTAAACTATAACAGCACAACTGACAGTCCTCTGAGGTTTTTATATTAAAATGTAAGAAAGCATCTTTTTTTCTCATTTGTTAAAAACTTGTTCCATGAAGCAGTTTTTCAGTTATGTTCCTGTCCTGACTTCAAAAACATAATTGTTGCATATTTCATAAGATGTTTATGCAATCTTCATTGAAACTTTCAGGCAGACGATGCTCTGTCCTGAAAACCACAGCTGAGTGTTCATGCCAGACAAGTGTGTCCCACATTGTAAATTTATCTTGGTTCGTTGAACCCATGCTACATTAAATGTTCTCATATTGCCACAAAGGTGAGTGTCTTCCGGAATGTACCTCAGTCTGCTGTGCCACATCACTGGTGCTGTTCCATTTTATTGCACTTCTGCATCTGGCATCCTTTTAAAATCCCAAAGTTACGTCCACTTTTAAACACAGTCTATGGTAAATTACTGGGCATGTAAGTTAATGTCCTCTTTTCTTCACCGAGCTGTAAAGAACATGAACACACGGTCCCTGTGATGAGTTGCTGTAACCCAACACCGATGACAAAGATTAATGAGTCGTGCTGCATGAAAATGTTATTTATGTTGGCCATACTTAACTTATGTCTGATATGTATTCAATGAACCATATTGCTTATAGACAGAAGTTGTAACTGTATGCACATAAAATCATTCTATACACAGTGGTGGAGAGATGATCGTGTTTAAATGCAAATTATTAAAGGAAATTTGTTGTCTTGTAAGGTTTGCTAAGCAGAGAACAGAGCCTGGCTGCTGTTGTACGAGTGTGCATCCGTCCCCATACACATTATACTAGCAATGCAGACAATGATGCAGAAGCAACCTTTTCTCGTCACTGCAGAAATTAAGCAGAAATCATTTTGGAGATAAAGTTTTAGCTGAATTTCAGGAGCAGGACCACGCCTCAACCACTCCCCCACTTCCGGCCACACTCCTATAAATATCCACCCACTGTAAACCTCGGCCTTTTCACGTTTTCTGCATCCGGAACCAGACGCCACGCAGAAGGAAAAAAACAAAAACAATCTTACCTTGGACCAAACATGGATCTGCTGTTCCTCAGCCCGTCTGACAACGACGACGATTGTTTTGCCTTCACACAGGCCACCCATGCACCCAAGGGAAGCCCTCGATCTGCTGCCCTGTCCAAAAACCCCAGGGTTACCCACGAGATGCCGCCACCGGGAACACCCAGACAGCACAGCGGAGCCAAACCGCCGATCTCCAACAAGCCGACCAGCTGCATCCACCAAAATCCCTCTCTCCGTTCAATCCTTCTGTACGAAGATTCCGATCCACGGCCGTCCTCCAATAACTCATTCACCGGTGACAGAGGGAGACCTGCCACCTCCAGACGTAGTCAACGGCAACGCAAGTCTCCTCTCTCTTCCTCCGCTCGCCCCAGACCCAGCGCTCGGGAACGAGTCTCCCGACGACTCCGGCCATCTAGCGCGCCGCGCTCAAAGCCTCCGCCATCGCTCCCTCGGTCCAGCCAGGTCCCCCGTCGAAGACGCACCGGCCAAGATCTCCGACCAGACCGTAGTCCGTCAGCTAAAAGCGTTAAAAGAGAAGGGGATACCTCACCACCGCTCCGACAACAAAGCAAAACTGTCCCAACTCCTCACAACTTTCCAAAAGTCACGTCAGGCAAAAAACAGACGTACCTCCATCCAAAACACACTGGCGTAACGTCAACGACAGTGATGTCACCACGCACCTCCAAGCCCCGCCCTCCCACCCACAAAGTTCCGGGTTGCCAGGTTTTGCAGCGTGCCACCTCTCATCCCCCTCCACTTCCTCCGGCAAACTCACCTTTGCACAGCGGCACCGGGATGCCGACTCTCTTTTCCTCTCTCCAATTTCCACAGCACTCCATCCCACCTTCTGGCTTGGATCCATCAGTCTGTACTACTGCTGTTCTTCCACACACCCCTTTTTTCTGCCCTCTACTCTGGCACCGGGTTGCCAGGTCTTCTTTCCTCTTTCCCCCTCTCTCATCCATCCACAGCGCCCATCATCACCACTGGGCTGCCAACTTACAACCCTTTTGCCCCCTTTCCTCAGGCGCCTCCAGCGACCTTCCCCCAGGCGCCTCCAGCGACCTTCCCCAGCACAATGAGGGCCGCAGTTTACCCTTCTACCATGGAGATTCCTTGCACCGGGATGCCAGTCCCTACTCCTTCTTCCCCTACCCTCCAACCATCCCATGCATTCTTTTCTGGCTCTGCGCCACCGCCCCCCCTTCCCTCCCCCACACTACCAGCACCGAGATTTCAGCCCCCCTCCTCCCCTTTCCCCTGTTCCAACCACACACCCAGCACTTCTCCTTGGCGTCAGCGATTCCTCCACCCAACATAGCTGCCAAAAAGGAAAAAAAACAAAAACTTCTCCCGTCTCCGCGAACTTCTTACAACAGATAATCTCAGGTAAATACGTTGACTTGGCACAACTCATCCTCCCTCCCCTCCACCAACACGCTGAACCCAGGGTGATCGATAGCCATGAGAGCCTCATTATCATGCGTACCTCAGCGCCAGCTTGCTCCAAAGAGCTCACCCCGCCTGAGTTCGCGTACGCTTTCTCCCTGTATAGAGATGTCCCCTGCACCCTCTACTCAGCTAGGAGGACAGAGTTAGATAATTACCTTTCTATAATCCTCGACCTAGCTCTGCTTTGGCAGAGCAGGCTTTTACCAATACCACATCCAATTCGCTTCAGACGCCGCAGCCCGTCTCCTGCAGTTCAACCAGGCCACTTACTGGGGTACCCTCGACCAGGAACTCTACTGCCGCATTTTTGCCGCCTGTCCAGCTCTCCCCTGCAAATTATGCAGCGCCCCTTCCCATCCCGCCTCCGCGTGCACCATCCCCATCCAACCACGTCCCCAAAGCCAACCTTCAGCCACTACTCACCCGACTTCCTAGTTATAACTCCTCCTTTATCACCTCCAGCCCACGGTCTCTCGACCATGAAATCAGTTTTCACTCAGCTTGGCGTCCCTCTCTCTGAAGAGAAAACAGAAGGTCCTTCACACATCTTGGGGTTTCTCGGGATTACTCTTGACACTGTCCGGTTCCAAGCTTCTTTGCCCATGGAGAAAGTCCACCGCATCATTCTCCTCCTAAAAAACGTTCTTCTTACTCCCTCTTGCACCAAACGACAACTGCTCTTCCTCTTGGACTCTGAACTTTGCCTTGTGCATCATCCCCAGGGCCGCTCCTTTATTTCGCACTTGCTTTCCCTCGCATCATCCACACCCTCACTTATCGATCCAGTCTCCATGGATACCCCCTCCAGAACAGAGATGCAGATGCGGCTGCACCTCCTCTCCAACTGGAATGGTATCACCTTCTTTTACGATAACCAACTTTCCAACCCAGAAGACATTCAGCTCTGTACTGACACTGGTCCTTCCTCCGGTTTTGGGGGCCACTACGGCAGACGATGGTTTTCAGCTGAATGGCCCATAGAGTTCCGCAACTTCCTCCAAGGCTCCCTCCAATCATCTTCAGCAGTCCACGAAATATATTTGATCGTCATCGCCGCTCTCCTCTGGGGTCACGAGTGGCCAAAAAGGTCCACACTCATCCACTCTGATGATATTGCCGTAGTCGACATCATTAACAAAGGCAGAACAAACTCTCCCATGATCATGCCCTTCATACGCTGTCTCACATGGCTGTCGGTCACTCATCAATCTATTCTCTGAGCTAAACATGTTCCTGGCCACCATAACTCCATCGCTGACTCTTTGTCTCGCTTCTCCTTCAAGATCTTCAGAACCTTAGCTCCAGACGTGGAGGAGAATCCAACCCCTGTCCCGCCATTTTCAGACACGACATTCCTCGTTTGAAACGAACCATCGCAGAACTCATCTCTTTTTCCCAACAAGCCGCCATCAGCAGCTTAGCCCCCAGGACTCTTTCTACTTACCGGACGGCCTGGAACTCTTTCCGCTCCTTCCACGCCACGTTTAACCTTCCGTTCCCTTCCTTCGACGTGGCCTCCGTATGCAGCTTCATCTCCCATGTCCACTCAATTCTCCACATCGAGATACCTACCATTAAGATTTACCTTAGCGGTATCAACTTCTTTGCAAAGTTACTCACTGGCTCCGCTGCAACGCTCTCCCAGTCGTCTTTACTTATTAAAGGCCTTCAGCCACCAAACACCTACACCGACTCCTCGCCGTCTCCCGCTAACCACCGATCTTATTTCTCGCTGCATTGCCACCCTTCGTTCTAACCACTTTTCCGCCCACCTGGCATGCACTCTGGAATCCATGTTTCTACTTGCTTTCTTCGGTTTCTTGCGATGCTCAGAATTCGCTTCTTCTTCAGCCAAGTTTAACCCTAGTCTCCACCCTTGCGTATCCGACCTCTATCCCATCTCCGAAGATTGCTTAGGCTATTCGCTCAAACGGAGCAAAACAAACCAGGTCAGCAACCCAGTTCCCATATTTTACTTTAAACTAAATTCATATCTGAGCCCCTACAAACTCCTCATACACAATCTGCAGCTCAGGAAAACACAGCAGACTTCCTCCCATGAACCGCTATTCATCACCGGAACAGGCCAAGTCGCCAATCGATCCTGGTTCCTTTTAAACTTCAGAGCAGTTCTAATCACCTCGGGGATTAATCCTGACTCCTTCTCCGGCCACTCCTTTCGCATAGGGGCAGCCACCACTGTGTCAAGCAGACCACCTCATCAAGGTCATGGGCTGCTGGTGTTCCCAAGCCTACCAACTTTACACCCGCCACGGCTTCGACGACCTGCGCAAAGGGCAGGCAGCCTTGCAGTCTGAGGATGGCTTCTTTTGGGGATCTGCAAGGCCCGGGAGCCGCAGTGGATCCTCGACTAAGCCTTCCCCCAAACCGCAAAACTCTCACCCTGGCTTAATCTCCCCCAATCAATGAAGGTTGGCCCCCAGCCGAGGCGGGGTCCTAGCTAGTGAATTTGTCTTAAAGGCTAAAAGACAGTTCATCTTTATATTTGTTCACTACTAAAACCATGTTTTTCAACAAATCTTTTAAAACCGAGGGAGCCTACAAAAATCACCACCAAATGAAGGCAGGCCTCAGCTTGAGCTCAGGTGTGCAGGAAAGAGGCCCAAGTGAGCTTCCTGCCTCCCTTTATAGCAGACCTGGGCATTGTGTGGCCCACGGGCCACATGTGGCCCTTTGGTTGATTCTGACTGGCCCGTGTGAGGTTGATTGGAAATTACAAAATAAACATATTTTCTAATTTTACCTCTTGCATGGACTAAAGCTGCAGTGCTTTTATTTTGAAGTGTTTTATTCACGTAATGACGCAAAACGTAAATCAAATACGTGCGCATGATTGAATCAAGTATACGAGCAGTCACAACTCACGAGATGACTTTAGCCCTCAAAAATGTCCACTCATGCTAAAAAAAAGAAAGGTAGACACCTGCAGGGTTTTCAACAAAAAATGGACTGCTAATTATTTATTTACTGAAGTCGGAGGTAAAGCCGTGTGTTTAGTTTGTGGAGAGCAGATCGCCGTGTTTAAGGATTACAATTTGAGTCGCATTACGAGACGAAGCACGCGGAGAAATACAAAAAGTTGACTGACGCTGAAAAGACGGCGGCATCGGAAGCTTTGCTAGCTAAGCTACAAAAGCAGCAAGGCTTTTTTACCAAGCTTCACACAGCCAGGGATGACCAACCAACACCGGCTGTGTGATATCACACAAAATCGCTAAAAACAGGAAGTCATTCTCGGAGGGGGAGTTTGTCAAAGAGTGCTTGGTGGACTCTGCAGCACTAATATGCCCTGAAAAAAGAAGAAGCATTTGAGCAAGTCCCGCTATCCAGGCGAACCGTGACAAGAAGGATCGAGGACAAGAAGGACCGAGGACATGGCGGCGAATCTGGAGCTTCAGCTGCAACGTGGTACGTTTTGACTTTTTCTCCTTGGCTTTGGACGAGAGCTGCGATGTCCGTGACACAGCCCAGTTACTCGTATTCGTCCGTGGGTTAAACGACTTCAAGGTTACGGAGGAGCTGGCAGCACTGCGGTCAATGAAAGGGACAACGACAGGGAGCAACCTTTTCACGGAGGTAGTTGCATGCATGGACACGCTGGGTCTGAATGGGACAGACTGGTAGGTGTCACAACGGGACAGACTGGTAGGTGTCACAACGGACGGCTGTCCAAGTCTGACCGGGAAAAATGTCGGACTTTTGAAACGTACGCAAGATAAAGTGACTGAAATCGACCCAGATCAGAAATTGGTATTTTTGCATTGTATTATACATCAGCATGTGTTGTGCAAGTCAGTGCTAAAAATGAACCATGTTATTGATGTTGTAACTAAAATAGTTAACTTCATCAGGGCACCATTGAATCACAGACAGTTTGTTTCACTTTTGGAGGAGCATGAGACTGAACATAGTGACATTGGCTACCACACAGCTGTCAGATGGCTGGGCAAAATGCTAAAAAGATTATGGGAGCTGAAAGCAGAGATTCGAGAGTTCTGCAAGAAGAAAGGCAAGGACATCCCAGAGCTCTCAGGTGAGGACTGGATGGCCGGTTTTGCATTTGCTGTTGATGTGACTGCACTGATGAATGAACTGAACACCAAACTGCAAGGCGAGGGCCTTTTTGTTCATGAAATGCACAGCCTGGTGAAGGCTTTCATGAGAAAGTTGCAGTTTCTTTCAAGCCAACTGGACAGCAACAATCTCACTCACATGCAAACCCTGAAAGAAGTCACACCATCAGCTGATCACTTCCGCAGGTACTCATCCAAGCTAGGAGCACTGCATGGTGAGTTTTCAAGGCGATTTGAAGATCTCAAAATGATCGAAGATGAAATGCACATGATTTCCTCTCCCTTTACCTGCAGTGTGGGTAATGCACCCAGTGATGTTCAGCTGGAACTCATTGACCTGCAGTCTGATGCGGTACTGGCAGAGCACTTTAAGTCAGGATCACTGCTGGATTTTTATTCTTCTCTCAAGGAGGAGAACTTTCCAAACATAAGGAGACATGCTCAGAAGATGTTGGTTCTCTTTGGCTCTACCTACATATGTGAACAAACATTCTCAGTGATGAAGTTTACAAAATCCAGGTATAGATCCTCTCACTGATGATCATCTGGCAGCTGTGCTCCGCATCTCCACCTCAGACATTCAACCTGACTTTGATGCACTTGTGAAAGCCCAACAGAGACTAGATTTCTCTCACTGAACAAGAAAAAAGAACTGAAAAAAAATCAAATGAGGTGGTTAGACTAGAAATGCTGGCATGTAAAGGCACCAATTAGCAGTGAACTGGGACACTTTCTTTGAAGGCCTTTTTCTCAAAATCACAGTTCAGTGACAATCGTTATAATATGATGTATCTTACTATTTGGAGTACAAAGACAATATTGTGGTGTCTTTAGAAAGCTAAGAACCTCTTTCCAACAGTATATGGAACTCAAAATGTGTTTTGGGGTGAATGTGCCTGAAAATGATCACTAATATAATGAGTCACAAATGGTAAAAACATTCACATTTTGTTTGTTTTGGTGTTTTATTGAATAAATGACATTTTTTGTAAGGCAACCTCGCTTTTTCATTGCTTAATCATAACATGCAGTACTCTTACCAGCTTGTCAAAACAATGCTATATACTGCTTTTATAAAGAAATATAATTAATATTATGCAGAATTGAGTTCAGCCTTTTGGCCTGGCCCTCCACAATATTTTCTGTTTCTCATGTGGCCCCATGGAAAAAATAATTGCCCACCCCTGCTTTATAGCCTCTCTCCTCCCTTCCTGCCTCGGTCCTAGTGCTAGACTGGTATCTGCCTGTCCACACAGAGTTTCGGTCTCTACAGCTGACTCACTCCATCATTGCACCCTCGATTCTGAACATGTAAATTACACAAACCAACTGAATGTGGTGGTTGGACTGATCTGTGAACAGTCTGAAAACATTTCAGCTGTTCATGTGAATGTTGGTCAAACTGTTCATGTTAAGGGACAACATCCAGAGACCAATATTTCACATGTGGGAGGACATCAATAAAAACAGAGCAGATCAGTGGAGACTGAGCTCTCTGATTATTTCTACATCACTTCTTCTTCTTCAGGTGTTTCCCTCACAGACAGCAGTGAAAGCATCAGAGGCAGTTGACACTGATGAGTTTCAGCCTGTTTCTGTGTCTCACTGACAAACTGAGGAACTCTGCGTCATGTTGAACAGCAGTTAGGACTCCTGTTGGATAGAAAATGATTGTGACTGTTTCTTCCTCCAGGGTGGACCATGGTGGAGAACAGAGGTTAAAACCTGGTCTGAGGAAGTGTAAGTTTGATTGATACATAAGAGAAGCCTGACAAAAAGTATCATCATTAAACTTTCTATGAATGAACAACAAGTCAGTAAGTAAAGAAAGAAAAAAGCCATCAAATGTGTGAGATGATAAACTGCAGCTGTGTCGTGTCTTTTTCTCTCCATCAGATTTCTGTGAACTTGAACTGGACACACACTCAGTAAACAGACGAATGTCTGACAACAACAGGAAGGTGACAGTGGTGGAAGAAGATCAGTCATATCCTGATCATCCAGACAGATCTGACAGGTGGTGGCAGCTGCTGTGTAGAACTGGTCTGACTGGTCGCTGTTACTGGGAGGTCGAGTGGAGAGAAGAGGTTCATATGGCAGTGAGTTACAGAGGAATCAGGAGAGGAAAAAGTAATGACTGCTGGTTTGGAGGGAACGATCGGTCCTGGAGTCTGAGATGCTATGATGGTGGTTACTATGTCTGGCACAATGACAAAGAAACAACCATCTCCTCCTCCTCAGTCTCCAACAGAGTAGCAGTGTATGTGGACTGTCCTGCTGGCACTCTGTCCTTCTACAGAGTCTCCTCTGACACTCTGATCCACCTCCACACCTTCAACACCACATTCACTGAACCTCTGTATCCTGGATTTGGATTTGCGTCATATGACTCCTCAGTGTCTCTGTGTTCTCTGTAGGAGGAGGAGTTTGTAGGATGAAGTTTCTCTTTGGTTCACAGTTGAATCACTGATTGTGATTTCAGAATAGGTTTTGTGTCAGAAGTAGTGAAATGATCTCCTCACCTCTGAACTTTGACCTTCACTTCCATCTGGACAGATGAAGGTCAAACTGAGCTCTTTGGCTGCTAAACATCAGCAGATTCTGGATGCAGATGTCCTGCAGTCAGTCAGGACAGTGAACAGAGGCTGGATTCTACAACAGGACAACGATCATAATGACACCTTTATTTAAAATGTTTACAAATCTATTAAAAATTAAAACTGCAAGCAGTGATGTACGGTCCCTCGCACTCCCGCGCACCGCCTCCCCGACGTGCAGCGCGCGAGGACCGCATATCCCCACTTAAAGTTGCTATTTTTGTCTCGTTTTCTGTCTCCAGCAGGGGGCGCTGGCGAGCCGTTTGGCCACGCCCACTAGCAAAACACATCAGATGTATTGTCTCACCACACCGGATGTATGTCACACGTTTCGTGAGGTTTCAAGCATCCTTTGACCTTAAACATCAACTTCCTGTGTCACGGCGAGACATCCAACTTTGCCGCATCGTCACGGCGACGCCCATTGACAAAGTCGAACGAATGTCTCAATATATCATCAACTACATGTTTAGGTTATTGTGACATTTCATGTCGAGATGCTCATTTCCTGTTTCCAGCAGGTGGCACTATGACCATGACCAAATATTACCATACAGGTGTCTTCAGGGCGGGACTTTTTTACAAAGCTGTACACACTGAACTGTGTATTGCACAAAGCTGTACACTTTTACAGGAGCAGTGGAACTGATTTGTATTATTTTGCTTTCCCTTCGTTCCCTGCTGCTTCCTTGCCGTCGCCTCATCACTTCCCTGCTTTTTGGACATAAAGTAGTTGATATTAAATGACAGTCACCACAAAAATATTTCATATACAGTGGGTACGGAAAGTATTCAGACCCCTTTACATTTTTCACTCTTTGTTTCATTGCAGCCATTTGCTAAAATCAAAAAAGTTCATTTTATTTCTCATTAATGTACACTCAGTACCCCATCTTGACAGAAAAAAACAGAAATGTAGAAATTTGTGCAAATTTATTAAAAAAGAAAAACTGAAATATCACATGGTCATAAGTATTCAGACCCTTTGCTGTGACACTCATATTTAACTCACATGCTGTCCATTTCTTCTGATCCTCCTTGAGATGGTTCTACTCCTTCATTGGAGTCCAGCTGTGTTTAATTAAACTGATTGGACTTGATTAGGAAAGGCACACACCTGTCTATATAAGACCTTACAGCTCACAGTGCATGTCAGAGCAAATGAGAATCATGAGGTCGAAGGAACTGTCCAAGGAGCTCAGAGACAGAATTGTGGCAAGGCACAGATCTGGCCAAGGTTACAAAATCATTTCTGCAGCACTCAAGGTTCCTAAGAGCACAGTGGCCTCCATAATCCTTAAATGGAAGAAGTTTGGGACGACCAGAACTCTTCCTCGACCTGGCCGTCCAGCCAAACTGAGCAATCGTGGGAGAAGAGCCTTGGTGAGAGAGGTAAAGAAGAACCCAAAGATCACTGTGGCTGAGCTCCAGAGATGCAGTAGGGAGATGGGAGAAAGTTCCACAAAGTCAACTATCACTGCAGCCCTCCACCAGTCGGGGCTTTATGGCAGAGTGGCCCGACGGAAGCCTCTCCTCAGTGCAAGACATATGAAAGCCCGCATAGAGTTTGCCAAAAAACACATGAAGGACTCCCAGACTATGAGAAATAAGATTCTCTGGTCTGATGAGACCAAGATTGAACTTTTTGGCGTTAATTCTAAGCGGTATGTGTGGAGAAAACCAGGCACTGCTCATCACCTGCCCAATACAATCCCAACAGTGAAACATGGTGGTGGCAGCATCATGCTATGGGGTGTTTTTCAGCTGCAGGGACAGGACGACTGGTTGCAATTGAAGGAAAGATGAATGCGGCCAAGTACAGAGATATCCTGGAAGAAAACCTCTTCCAGAGTGCTCTGGACCTCAGACTGGGCCGAAGGTTCACCTTCCAACAAGACAATGACCCTAAGCACACAGCTAAAATAACAAAGGAGTGGCTTCGGAACAACTCTGTGACCATTCTTGACTGGCCCAGCCAGAGCTCTGATCTAAACCCAATTGAGCATCTCTGGAGAGACCTGAAAATGGCTGTCCACCAATGTTCACCATCCAACCTGACGGAACTGGAGAGGATCTGCAAGGAAGAATGGCAGAGGATCCCCAAATCCAGGTGTGAAAAGCTTGTTGCATCATTCCCAAGAAGACTCATGGCTGTACGAGCTCAAAAGGGTGCTTCTACTCAATACTGAGCAAAGGGTCTGAATACTTATGACCATGTGATATTTGTTTTTCTTTTTTTAATAAATTTGCACAAATTTCTACATTTGCTTTTTTCTGTCAAGATGGGGTGCTGAGTGTACACTAATGAGAAATAAAATGAACTTTTTTGATTTTAGCAAATGGCTGCAATGAAACAAAGAGTGAACAATTTAAAGGGGTCTGAATACTTTCCGTACCCACTGTATCATCTAGTACTATAATAGCAGTAATACTACTGTACAAGAGCAGTAGTATACTGTAGTACTATTGCAGAAGTGCAATACAGCCTTGCATCTACTATTATTCTACATAGTATTACTTCTTGTCACTACTACTCAGTCTGGAAAAGGTGGTGGAGAGGAGGACGCTGAAGAAACTGTTATCCATAATGGATAACCCTAACCACCCTCTCCACCTGCTGCAGGGACAGAGGAGGATGTTCTCCAAAAGACTCCTCCAGCTGCTGTCACAAGGACAGATACAGGAGATCATTCCTGCCAACTGCAATAACACTTTACAATTTATCACCTGTGGTCAAATCCATCACCCAACAATAACACTGTTGGTTGTATGTTTGCTGCTTAAATCTTTGTACTATTTTTTAGTTAGTTTAAATTAATATAATTCTATTTTATTGTATATATTGTGCATTTTCATATTTTTACTGTTATTTTTATTTCTTTACCTGTGTCTATAATGCTGCTGTTGCGAGAAAAAAAAAATTCCCCTTGTGGGTTTAATCTATCTCTATCTCCACTACCATCCAGTCTGCAATATAGCCTTCCTTCAGCTAATAGTATACTGTAGTACTATTATACTACATAATATTAGTCATAGTATCACTTTTTGTCACTGCACTACCGTCAAGTATGTTTCCCGGATCGGCGTCCGAGGCCGGGATCGAACCAGCAAGCTTCCACACCGCGGCTACGAGCCACCCTTCCCTCCGCCTTTTTTTTTTTTTTTGCAAACCCCCCCCACACACACACACAGACCAGAACGCGCATTAGCCTCCTTGCAGCACATGCAGAAACAACCGCGACCAGGTAAGGTACAAACCACAGACAATTAAATAGGATGACTTAATCTTGTAATTGTTTAGTAATTTATGTGTTAAAAGAGCGATGCGAGTTGTTATTTTACTGTGTAAAATGAGTGAGAGTTAAAGAAAAGCCTTTATTAGTGTTTATGCATTATAAGTTAGCATTAGCACACTGAGAGCATGTCAGCAGTTTTTTTTTACTCTAGAGCAGAGGTCTTCAACAGGGGGTCCATGACATTTTTGGTTGATTAAACTATTTTTCATTTTAATCTTTTCAGGTTTTTTTCCACAAATTTAAATGTCTTTAAATACACATTAACATGAATCCAACATATTGTAGCGAATGAATAAATGGAGGCAGAAGATGTTAACTTTCAGTCAGAAATGGACACATTCAGTGACACAGGAGCTCTCTCAAGCTGGACACCGGTTCACTCACACTGCGAGACTATCCTGGACATGTTCCTCAAAGCCTCCTGCACTCCTCCTGGCAGGATTCCTGTTTTCCTGTTTTACTCCTGGACCACCTCTCCTCCTGTGTCCCCTCATTCCCCTGTCTGCTTGTTATTGTCCTCCCATGTGTTCTGTGTCCTCCTCTCCTCACCTCCCGTGGCCACGCCCCTCACCGGTCCCAGCAGATGCAGCCACTCACCCCGGATCACCACCTGCAGGTGTGCTGCATCTCCCTGATCACCTCCCCGGACTATATGTACCCTGCCCCTGCACTCTTCTGGTTGTCGGTGCATTATTACAACTAGAGACTTCTGGACTGCGAGTGCCTTTTGATTAGTGATGGTGAGATGAAGCCTCATGAGGCATCGAACCACTTCAGCCAATTGGTTCCAGAAAGGGTTCATTACTCGAAGCTTCATGTGAACACGAAACCACCTACTGGCCAAGTGTATAATGACAGGCAGCTGTATCTGAACCACATCATGTGATGCATTGAATGTTTGTGTCTGTTATGGCTGTTGGGAATGACTATGAATTACAAAAATGTATGACCAAATAATTTCTGTACATAAATTATCACATATGTGCATAATAAAATATTTTTTGAATGTATTCTGTGTTTGTAAATTTTCCCAAAATGGTAGTATCATATGATATGGCAGGTTGTGTAATCATGTTTTTCTGTCACTAGGAAAATGTCATGGGCTTCAGCAGGCAGAGGACAGTGGAAGTGCTTGTGGAACTAGGAAGAGGGGACTGAATATGCTTGTGTAACTTGGACAATGATGTACAGGACAGGGGACATTTTATTCATTTTTATTCAGAAATAACAGTTTCTCAACAGTTTTTGGTTTTAAACGATTCCTTTTTTTTGACACAACCTCTCCGGCCTTTGAAAACACCCTTTCACAGGGTACAGAAGATGCTGGCGTGCACACAAACGCAAGAGCAAGTCTATATAAATTTGGATACAGTAATTTTTGCCTCTCCCAGTACTCCAGAGGGTTTTCCAGCCTGCTTATATTTGGCTCTGAAAGGTAGCGCTGGACCTCCACAGTGGCATCTGCTGTCACATTTAGAGTCTTCCGTGCCTCCATGACGCTGGTGTCGAAACGATGCCACAGTTTGCTACCTAAGAGGAAACCACAGATCATGTTACTAAGTGTTCTCATAGGAATAATTGATCTCAAAATGTAAAATAATAGATTACCTCCTGTGACATCATGAGAGGTGGAAGCCTGGGGGATTTCCTCTCTGCTTTGTGTTGACCGTATAATGGTGGCACACTCGGAGGTCAGTCGTTTTATTGCTTCGGTGGCTTTTGTTTGGCTGAAAAATCCTATTACTTTAAATCGGGGGTCCAGGAGGGTAGCAAGAGACATGTTGCTCATCGACTGCAAAGTGTACAGCTTCTCCCGGAGTTGCCTGATGAGCTGGTCTCCCATTTCCAACGCTGCTGCAGGTGCCGGCTTTGTTATTTCCTCCTGAAGGGTGTGATCCAGCATCTTCACGAGGGGGACAACTTTGGAGGCAGACACATTTTCCTCTGCCGACAGCTCTACAGTGGCATCATAGAAGGGAGACAGCAAAGAAAGGCACCCTCCAACAATGTTGAACTCTTCTGATGTTAGGAAGGGGATGTCATGTTGTCACCCAGCTAACGCTGGTCCTACTGGCTCCCTTTGCTCCACCAAACGTTGCAGCATCAAATATGTGCTGCTCCATCTAGTCTCCACTTCTTGCATGAGCTTCATGTTTGCCATCCCCAGATGAAGTTGCACTTGTGTAAGCTTCTCCTTTAAAGATACAGATGAGTAGGCCATTAAATCACTGCAGTAGGAACACAGACAAACTATTAGCATTATTAGAAATTGGAATAAAGGGAAAGAGCATACCTCAGCAGTGGTGCTGCTTCTAAAGAAGCCAACCAGCTTCCGTGCTTTGGCCCGGATGCCAGAGAGCACAGGCTGCTGGTCAAGTGTCTTCTTCACTATCAGATTCAGTGTGTGTGCAATGCAAATATGGTGCCGAAGCTTCAGCTCTCTCACACAGGCAACCATATTGGGAGCACCATCAGTGACCATACATGTCACCTTATTGGCGATTCCCCATTCCTCCATCAGGGAGGCTTTCACACGAGCTATATTTTCAGCAGTGTGTGATTGGGGGAATGCCTGCACTCCTAACAGCACTGAACTGAGTGTGGTTTTCTCACCCACAAAATGGCATGTTACAGCCAGGTAGGCATCCATATTGATGGATGTCCACATGTCAGAAGTAAGGCTAACAGCAGCCACCTTTTCCACTTTAGCCTTAGCCTTCTCCTTAGCTGACTCATACTTGGCCTCCACCATGGCCTTCAGAGCCTCAAGGAAAAAATATATAGTGCTGAACTGTGAGACACAATAAAGTACTCATTTGTTTCATGCATGCACCCATACATACCTGCCTTGTAGGGAGAACATAATTAGGATCCAGTTTGGACACAAATGCCCTGAATCCAACATCATCCACAATACTGAAGGGCTGTGTGTCCTTCACTATCATGGAGACGAGGGCTTCATCCACCTCTTGTTTTCTGGTGGCTGGTTAAAAGAGAATAAATACAGTGTCTGTTACCTGTCTTTATTTGCACAATAAACAAAAGTGAACAGGGATAAATTGTGATGGTGCATTTGTAATATTGTAATGACTTACCTTGGCTGGGTGAAGCTCCAGTTTCCTCCTTATTCTCATGCAAGGCACGGTAACGCCTCAGCATGGATGAGGTGTTGTTATTGTACCCCAACTCCTTGGAGCACAATAAACACCTCACCTTTGAATAAAATAAGAAACTGTGAAAAATACAGTTCTTGATAAGCAAACCTAATGTGTCTGAAATAGAGTTAGATTTAGCTTACCTTATTAGGAGTTATTAAATCAAAGTGTTCCCACACAGGGGAAATCATCCTCTTCCCAGCTGGCTCCATCTTATCACCTATCCTCTCCTCACTCTCCTAAATCTCCAAACTATCTCTCTCTCTCTCTAAACTCTCCAAACTATATAAACGCTATCCAAACTATCTCTCTCTCTCCTAAATCTCCAAACTATCTCTCTCTCTAAACTCTCCAAACTCTCAACTGACCGCAACTCTCCACCAACAACCCACATTTTGAATGGAGCCTGAGGGGTTTATATTGCTGTCAAACCTCCCGGCAACACCTGAACCACTTCCCGAAGCAGTCACGTGGTACAGCCGGGCAGCGAGGCTTCGGACGTCATCATTTTTGGCTCCTCCTCTAAATGAAGCAAGCCTCGACACACGCTTCGAAGCGTCGGCACACCTGGTAACATCACTACTTTTGATCACCGCAAGGACCGCCAGTCACCCGTCCGTCCTGTTCCCGTTCCTCATGCTCCTGATGCTGTTCCTGCTGCAGAGCTTACCTGTCGGAGCCACCTGTCGGTTGAGTTGCCCTCCCGACTTGGAAGTACATAGACACTGTAGGTGCCACCTTTTGTTTGTTTGTTGGAATAAAGACTGTATTTTGAACTGATACCAGAGTCTGTGCACCTGCATTTGGGTCCTGGTAAAACACCACCTCATAACACCTCTAGTTTAATATAAAACATAATTTTATACAATATATAAAGTAGAAGACTCCTGCTTTAGAGTCAATGTTGTAGATTCACACTTCAAAAACAATTGTTGCAAAAGGTATCAATTTAATTGGATACAGAATGTAATGCAGTATTTGTTTAGTTTTAGAGTTTGATGTCTTCAGGCTTTAGTGGGAGTGTTGCATGTAGTGAATTAGTACTCTTATCTTTCAGAAAATGGCAGTCTCCCGCAAAGTTTCAATCAATCAATCAATCAATCAATGAGCCGGATGTCATGTCTGCAAGGGAAAAACTCCAACTTTTGAGTGTCAGTTTTAGCTGAACAGTGATGGTGTCTCTGTTAGTATTTGTATGATTCTTTAGAAATGATGATTGATGTGTAACATTTTACATAGTAAAATATTGTATTGTTAAATTATAGACATTAACAAAGCCTGTCTGACAGTGATGCCTTTTACAGATTGAAGGTGGCAAGTGGCGTTTCAGTGACAGTCATCCCTGATATTTCCCTAATTTCATTTAAATGATTGTTGATGTTAACATCATAGTAATAATGATCATCATTAATGGTTATGTTATGAAATATAGATAAAGGGACCCTTTGTGGGTTCATTCACACTTGGACTTCTAATTAGATTATCATTCACATGTAGTAAGAACATATTAAATGTACATATTTGACATGACAATGATCACATGAAGTTCAATGGGAAATTGTGTTGTACATTGTGTTATTAATGTCTCAGCATTGACATCTGACAATATTTTCACATTTAAGCTTGTGAGCAGTAGCATATTGCTGGATGTGATTTGTAATATGTGTCAGAAAGCAGCTGTCACAGAGCTTATGTCCATACTGTATGATTTACATTAACAATGGTGGTTTTGTGTTTTTAGTATTCATGCGGTGACCTTCAGGTGGTTGGAGTCTGCAGGCAGGCTCTGAGATTTTAGAAGTCCTCATCCGGCACGCAAGACTTTCGAGGGCTGCGGACCAGAGGATAGCCTTCCTAAAGCGGGAGCTGAGGAAAGCCAAAGAGAAGCTGGAGGTGCTGGAGGCTTCCAGCACCTTTATCGAGGATGGTAAGTGTTAGTTGTCCAAGTTAAAACTTGAATTTGAAATGGCGTTATTTTAATGCAGCTTTAAAATGATGAAAAGATAATTGTGACATCATAATACGAGGACATTCAAAATGAAATTGAGTGTTATACCATGATATAATCAATACAATAAAGATATATTAACAAGCCTGGGTGTTAATGTTTTTCTGTTTTCTATAGTGTTGTCAAATATTTAGTTTTAAAAAACATTTTATTTTTGTGTGCAGATGTGGTGGATACCAGCACCCAAAGTGAAGAGGTGCAGATGGAGGAGGAAGGGAACCATCAGCGATGGAGGCGTTTTGTTTTTGTTATAATTTAAAATTAAAGTTTCGTTGTAGTTTGGTTAATTCTGTTGTTGGTTTTTTTTTATTCATTGATTTGAGGGTTATTAGGCTAACTGTCAATTAAGAGTCTGATGTGTATGGCCAAAACGCTATAATAATGTGGATTATAGGGAGTTTTAAAAATAAATAACTTTAATGGCTGGTACACTTATCAGAGAGTTAATGATTTGTGTATGGTACTAAATTTGCTCAAAATCAGTAAATTATATTTAAATACAATGATTATTTGTATTACCTAATTCTATGTAGTACCACGGCAAAAGGACCTTTATTTTGACAACTTCCGGTTTCCGGTGGTTTTGGTTGACTTTACATTACTATCCTGACGCTACAATATCATCAACTACATGTTTAGCTTATTGTGACCCGACTTTACGTTCATGGGATCAACCAGCTCGACGTAGAATGTGAAAGTATGAAAAGTGTCATTTCCAGTGGGCAACAGGGGGCGCTATGAGTGAATATTACCCCACAGGGGTCTTCAGGGCGGGGCTGTTATACCCGTGATGTTTGGAGAAGGTCGGTCCATGTACATAAGATTTAAAGCAATTCGTAGTTTCAAGGTGAGATGACCTTTATTTGACCTTTATTTAACCAGGTAATATCAATTGAGAACCAATTCTCATTTACAATGATGACCTGTCAGCACAGTCCTGAGGTGCATGTTTTTGGATGATGGGAGGAAGCCGGAGAACCCGGAGAGAACCCACGCAAGCACAGGGAGAACATGCAAACTCCTCACAGAAAGGCCCAGGACCGGATTCGAACCCAGAACCTTTTTGCTGTGAGGCGACAGTGCTAACCACTGCACCACCGTGCCGCCACGGATGAGATGCTCAAAATGGCCGCCTCTTTACGGGTACACATATCGATGAAAACTAATTACTTTGATAAAAATTTAATCCCAAACATGTTTTCTATCCATAGAACCTAAATTCAAGTCGGTGCGACAAAATCTTTAGGACTAGTTCGACAAAGTACAACGTGTAAGAATCGGCCAAAATGGCGACTAAATTCAAAATGGTGGACTTCCTGTCGAGTTGACATAACGGTGCAATGTAACTTTTTTGTGCGTCTAGGTGTGATACACGTGTCCACTGGATTTCAGGAATTTAGGTAAATGTGGCCGCCGGGGCATCTCTTTAGGAGGCGCTCTCGAGCCGTTTGGCTGCGCCCACTCGCGACTCCACTAGAATACGAAATTTGTCGCTGGGAGATGTATGTGTATCCACTTCCCCTTTTTTTATGAATATGACAAAGCCTCCAAAAAGGCAAATCACTTTACGTAAGGATTAGAAGAAGAACATTTTTACGAAATACAATAGAAGAACGAAAATATAAGTATTCACAGCCTTTGCTCAATACTTTGTTGAAGCACCTTTGGCAGAAATTACAGCCTCAAGTCTTTTTGACTATGATGCTACAAGCTTGGCTCCTATTCTTGGGCAGTTTCTCCCATTCTTCTTTGCAGGACCTCTCAAGCTCCATCAGGTTGGATGGGGAGTGTCGGTGCTCAGACATCTTCAGATCTCTCCAGAGATGTTCAATCGGGTTCAAGTCTGAGCTCTGGCTGGGACACTCAAGGACATTCACAGAGTTGTCCTGAAGACACTCCTTTGTTTATCTTGGCTGTGTGCTTCGGGTCGTTGTCCTGTTGGAAGATGAACCTTCGCCCCAGTCTGAGGTCCAGAGCGCTCTGGAGAAGGTTTTCATCAAGGATGTCTCTGTACATTGCTGCATTCATCTTTCCCTCCATCCTGACTAGTCTCCCAGTTCCTGCCGCTGAAAAACATCCCCACAGCATGATGCTGCCACCACCATGCTTCACCGTAGAGATGGTATTGGCCAGGTGATGAGCGGTGCCTGGTTTCCTCCAAACATGACGCTTGGCATTCAGGCCAAAGAGTTCAATCTTTGTTTCATCAGACCAGAGAATTTAGTTTCTCATGGTCTGACAGTCCTTCAGGTGGGTTAGGGAAACTGATCCTCCTGTCTGAATGAACAGACAAGAGAGGGTGCACGGTCCATCCCCAGGCAGGTCTCCCACCCCAACCCCTCTCTCTCATATCCCGTGCTTGCAATTAGGGTATTCCCGTCCATGTCACCGGGGGATTGTCTTGTCCTCCACGGCGACGGACGGGGATCTCTTTTGGGCTCATTCGTCCATGAGGTGAGTATCTATATATTTTTTTTTTCTCTCTTGGTTCTCTTTTTTAGTAAGGGTTTTAATTTTGCTGCAATAAGGATGTCCTTAAGGCTATGGTTCCTCCTGTAGGCGGATATGATTTTATGTGTTTTCAATAATCCTGCCTCCTCTACTAAGGTGCTGTAATTTGTTTTAATTTTGTTATTAATTAATGTGCTGATGGATGAATAATAAGTTATTAGAGGGATTATGTCTCTGTCCTCTCTTATTTTTGTCAGCCGAAAGGTTTTGAGGCCTTGCCTCAGAAATGACCTTGAGTATCCCCTGTCCTTCAATGCCTTGAATAAAGTTTTGCTTGCTGTCCAGAAGTCCTCCTCCTGTGTGCATATTCTTTGGAATCTGAGCAGTTGTGATTTGATTAATCCTCTGAATGTATGTTTGGGATGAAAGCTTGATTTAAATAGTGCGTGTGTGTCCGTGTCTTTAAAGTAGACTTTCACGTCCAATTTATGACTTTGTGCGAACAGTGGTCCTTTAAAGACTGTGGTGTCTAAAAAGTCCACTGATTGTGCATTTGTTGTTGTTTTGATTTTTATTGATGCATCTTGTGAGTTTAGGATTTCAATGAACTGCTTTAGCTCCTCCTCTGAGTGGGTCCATACACCCCAGATGTCATCTAGGTACCTCAGGAAGTGTAGAGGCCTTTTGTGACATCTGGCCAGTGCTTCCTCCTCCCAGTTTGCCATGAATATGCCGGAGCAAATTTCTTGCCCATGGCTGTCCCTTTAATTTGTAGATAAAATTCCCCATCAAATTCAAAATCGTTCCTAGTCAGGTTGATTTCCAGTAGTAGCAGGAGTTCTCTGTCTGGTCTTCTAATGTCCGGATATTTTTGGAATGTTTTTTTCACTGCTTTCAGACCTGCCTGTGTATTAATGTTAGCGTATAGGCTATCTACATCCATGGTGAAGAGCAGAGAACCGGGAGGGACTGTCATGCTCTTGATTATGTCTATGAAATGGTAAGTGTCCTTAATGTATGATGGATGTCTGGTAGACAGGGGGTTCAGGTAGTAGTCCAGGTATGTGGCCGTCAGGTAAGTTTCGCTGCTGCAATCTGACACTATGGGACGTCCTGGGGGCATCTCAAACGGCACCGTCCACTGCTCCGGGTTCTTATGCACCTTGGGTAGGAGATAGAACCGCCGAGCCCTGGGTTCAGTATCGCCCTGCAAATAGAGTTTTTGTTTGGTATTGATGAATTTTTTTTGTCCCTCAGAGTGTTGATAATTTGGTGTACTTTTGGAATTGTTTGGGGATATATTGGCTGGTCTAATTTTTGATAATAGGTTGTGTTGCTTAATTGCCGTAGTGCTTCCCTGGTGTATTGTCCTCGGTCCATAATCACTAGCGCTGCCTTTGTTCGCAGGTTTGATGACAATCCTATTATTGTGTTTCAGGTCCCTAAGTGCTTTGATCTCCTCCTGCGAGAGATTGTGTTCCTCTTTATGTGGTTTATAATGTTTTTTGAAGATCTCCTTGTCTTGTTTAATCAATTCGTTGATCTCCGCCGGTAGCATGTTGTGTGTTGGTGTTGTTGGACTTGGGCTCCTGCTAATACAAAGCCAATATGTGTCAGCCCCCAGTCCTGCGTGTTATTTAATGAGGCAATAGGAGAAAATGTCAGGCTTCAAGATATTTATTTAACAGCAACAGAATAATCAGTTTACAGAGCTCTGGGTCCAGACTATGTTTCCCTGACAACAAAGTATGTGTCAGTTCACGAAGTCTGAAGTCTGACCTACTGACTCTCCCTGGCCCAGTCTTCTTATAGTACAGAAAACCAAAAAAAATCATGTATGGTGATGTGTCCTTTGTTGATTGGTCGAGGTGGGGGTCTTGCCTTGTGGGGACATGTTTGTTCAGGTCAGTAACTTATTCCTGTTTTATGACTTGGAAGAGATAAGAAAGACAAAAGATCAAACTAGTGGTCATGCCATCAACCGTTACCGCCCGGTAACAGCCTGTGGCCTTGTTATTATGCGCATCAGCATGCTGACCCCAACAGGATCGCTGACCTCAGCAGAAACAGCCTGTTGCATAGCCTGAGGATTAATAGTTGATTAATACGAGATTGCATATAAGAAATATAATATGGAATACATATATTGTATTGTTGTAAACATAGCCTAGCACAGAATCGCACAGTGTCCATGTGTTTTGTGGCATGAAAGGGAGTGGGACTCTTTTTTTGTTTTGAATAAAGTATGCTGTTAGCGATAGTTTGTGGTGATAATTTTGTATGTCCAATTGGAGTTGTTTCCTTTGGTTTTTATCCAGGTCAATTGTAGGGACAGAGGTCCCTTGTTGAGGAGCTGTCGTTGAGCCGCAGAAGGGGTGAAATTTGGTGACAGATTTATAATGTTCTGTCCCAATTACAGGGGTAGTCTGTTGTGCCCCTCCTCCTTGAGGCTTATGGGACTTATAAATTTAAAAAGGTAATCCAGTGGTCCAGCATGGCCTTAGCCGTTGGTTTGGTCCAGTGGATCAGATCTCTTTCTGTGTCAAAGTTCTTTTCCAACTTGGGGATGAATGGTGTATGTTCCTGTATGTGGTCGTTTAACTCCCGCAAGTTGGCTTGTTCACTCTTCGTCAGCTCGGTGGAGTAGTTGAGGAGAGGGATCCATATTTACGAAAGTGGGAACTTTGCTTTGGTTGTATTGAATGCTGCCTGCACCTGTTTGATTGACGTCTTTTTTGCGTTCTGTTGTCTGCAGTTGATTCCAAATGAGAGGATGACTTTTTCCACTTGTGTGTCGGTGTGTGTGGAGGCTTTGCCTATAAAGACCCCAGCGTGACGGAAGCTGGCTCCCGGGTAGCTCTCAATCTGCAGGTCCGGGACACCATGGCCCGGGATTCTTGAAAGATTGGAGTCTCCGATGATCAACCACTTCTTCCGGACACTCAAACCCCATTCCGTCATTTTACGGAAGGTGCTGATATGTCTGTGGACCCTAAATGGTGGTGCTGTGGTAGTGTTCTGGGGGGTTGATGTTATCCTCGGTGTCGTGTGTGTAATTGTGTGTGGGGGGCTTACCTGTTCCGCTAAGTCCTCCCGTCCGTGACTGGGTAGATGGTGAACCTGGACCAACGCGTGTTCCGGCACCTGGGACCTCCGTTCGGTGCTGCGGGAGAGACTCAAGGGCGCCAATCGTACTGCTGTGAGCTGACGCCTTCTTACCTTTGTTGGTTGTGGCCCGATCGGCTGGTCTTCGATACTGAGGGCGTCGGCCCCCTCCTCCACTACGCAGTTGTTCCAAACCGTGCCCCTGTCTTGGGTTCTTGGTAGTTTGGGTGGCCAGGTTCGTGGGGGTGGGGGAGTCCGGGTTTGGTCCCTGTCTTCTCCTCCTACTGGTTCGGGTGACCAGTCCCAGGTCTGGGCCGTCATGGTGGCCACTGATGGTCTAGCGTTGCCAAGGGGGGGGTGGCGGTGGGGATGGTGGTGACGTGGTCGGTCCTGGTGATCCCCTCGACCCCTCCGAAACTTCGTGGACTGTCAGATCCGCAAAGTCCTCCGTCAGGTCCAGTCTGATCCTGGGAGCGGGTCGTGGGTCCTGGGGGTCATCCTGCACCTCAAAACACGAGGCGAGGAGGGCCTCCACATGGTCCGTGACGTCCTTGTGGAGTCGTGGGAGTTTCTTGTTGGCCCATCTTTTCGCCACTTCAAAAGGCCCCCTCCAATCCTGGGTCAAAAGGGTCTTCATGTCCCCCAACATGCTCTCCAGATTCTCCTGGTAGTGGTCCTTGAGGATTAACAGGGTCGTGTAACCCCAGTTTTGGGCATTTCCCCGGATCAGGTCCCTGGTCCTTGCTGTGGGTCCTGCTGGCTTGATCATGGAGCTCAAGTTGTTCACCATCCGAGTGATCATCTTCGGTTCCGCCCGGTCCTCTCTAGGAGCTACATTTTGGAGGTGGTGTACCGTCTTGATGATGTCGTGGATCTTCCGAATCATGAGTCCAAATTTGGGGTCGGTGGCTGTTGTGTGCTGTCGTGGTGGTGACTTTATCCGGCCAGTAGAGGGAGCCCGACGTCCTCTGCTGGTCACTGAGGCATACGTCCGGCTCTTCCCGCCTTCGTATCTTCTCTGTGGTCTGGGGTAAGTAGGGAGGTGGGGATGCCTGTGGGAAACACATCCCGGAGGCGGCACAGGCATGTTAGGGTTAACAAACTGATCCCCCCCTCCGAATGAATGGTGGGAAGGTGGAGCACGGGCCTTCCTCCAGGTAGGTCTCCCAGTCCAACCCCATTTCTTCCTGTCTTGCATTTCGCGGCCTGAATCTGTATGAGGCCTGGCCTGGGGACGGCCTCGTCCTCTCCGGTGGCTGACCAGGGTCCAACCGCACCGATCTGCGCTCATACTTTTTCAGGAAGGTTAAAAATCAAATAAAAACAAAATTCCGAAAAGAAAAGAAAACAAAGCAAAAGAAAAGTATTGTGCCTGTCGCGACGTTTCGACTGCTGTGAGTCTTCTTCAGGCAAAGGCACAGTAAAACAAAAAATAAAGAAATCAAAAAGTATACTAACCTGTTGGCTGTGAGGTCTGTTACCATGCTCAGCTCAACGGAGAAGATGTTTTGAATCCTGTGAGTCTTCAGGCAGAGGCACAGTAAAACAAAAAAATCAAAAAATCAAAAATCTAAGAAGTAAAAGTCTTAAAAATCTTTCTTGTTGGCTGTGAGGTCTGTTCCTGTGCTCAGCTCAATGGAGATTTTTGGAGAGAAGGGGCAGATTCTGCTCCTTTGCATGTCTCCCACTGTCTGCAGGGGCGGGCCCAGACATATTGGCAAGGAGCCCTGTCTGTGTAGCGGGCTCTCAAGTGCCCTCCCCCCTAGCAAGGCATCCAATTTTTTGGAGAGAAATTGGTTGTGTGTTTTTTGGATTTGGTTTTGGTTTTGGTTTTTGGTTTTTTTGCCTTTTCAAATCCTAATTGTTATAATTATTTGACCACTATTAATCTCATGCTAAGTCCTAATTATTCTATTTTCCCAAAACCCTTTGGTGTCTTATAAATTAGGGGGGTTAGGATGGGGTGGTTAGAGTTAGGGAAGAGGGGTGGGTTAGGGTTAGGTTAAGTTTAAGAAAATAAATGCAACTTATGTCTGCATGAAGGAGCCCAGCAGGTGTGAATTCTTCCATCCATCCACAAATCACCATTTATAGAAATGGAGGTTAAATTAAGAACATAAACGCAACCTATGTCTGCATGAAGGAAACTCCCTTCCATCCATCCACAAATCACTATTTATGGAAAGGAACTCCTTTGGGAGTAGGTTAAATTATGGTAGGTTAAGTTCAGAAAATAAACGCAACTTATGTCTACATGAAAGAGCCCAGCAAGTGTGATCCCTTCCATCCATCCACAAGTCACCATTTATAGAAATGGAGGTTAAATTAAGAAAATAAACGCAACTTATGTCTGCATGAAAGAGCCCAGCAGGTGTGATCCCTTCCATCCATCCACAAGTCACCATTTATAGAAATGGAGGTTAAATTTAAGAAAATAAACGCAACCTATGTCTGCATGAAAGAGCCCAGCAGGTGTGAACTCTTCCATCCATTCACAAGTCACCATTTATAGAAATGGAGGTTAATTTAAGAAAATAAACGCAACCTATGTCTAAATGAAAGAGCCCAGCAAGTGTGATCTCTTCCATCTATCCACAAGTCACCATTTATGGAAATGGAGGTTAAATTTAAGAAAATAAACGCAACCTATGTCTAAATGAAAGAGCCCAGCAAGTGTGATCTCTTCCATCTATCCACAAGTCACCATTTATGGAAATGGAGGTTAATTTAAGAAAATAAACGCAACTTATGTCTGCATGAAAGAGCCCAGCAGGTGTGAACTCTTCCATCCATTCACAAGTCACCATTTATAGAAATGGAGGTTAATTTAAGAAAATAAACGCAACTTATGTCTGCATGAAAGAGCCCAGCAAGTGTGATCTCTTCCATCCATCCACAAGTCACCATTTATGGAAATGGAGGTTAATTTAAGAAAATAAACGCAACTTGTGTCTAAATGAAAGAGCCCAGCAAGTGTGATCTCTTCCATCCATCCACAAGTCACTATTTATGGAAATGGAGGTTAATTTAAGAAAATAAACGCAATTTATGTCTGCATGAAAGAGCCCAGCAGGTGTGAACTCTTCCATCCATCCACAAGTCACCATTTATAGAAATAGAGGTTAATTTAAGAAAATAAACGCAACCTATGTCTGTATGAAAGAGACTCCCTTCCATCCATCCACAAGTCACCATTTATGGAAACGGACTCCTCTGGAAGATTTTTGGCAGCGAGGCGTTGTTAAATTAAAAAGCGGACTCCTCCGGAAGATTTTTGGCAGCGAGGCGAAGCACTTGTGTTAGGGTTAGGGTTAGGGTCAGGGTTGGGGTTAGGGTTAGGGTTAAAGTTCAGGGTTAGGGTTAGGTTTAGGGTTCTAAATTAGGGGAGTTGGGATAAGGTGGTTAGGTGAAGTATTCTGATCCTCCCGTCCGAATAAACGGGCGAGAGTAGATGCACGGTCCATCCTCCGGCAGGACTCCCACCCCAACACCCCTCTCTCCCTCATATTCCGTGTTTCTAATTTGGGCTCATCTGTCCCTGTTAAATGTTAGTTCCTCTCTGATTTTTTTTGTCTTTTTTTGTTTTTTTGTTACAGGAGGAGACAGATCCCTGCATGAAAAAAATAAGAAGAAGAAAAAATAAAAATAAAAAGTGACTAGATTGTCATTAAAAAATATATGACCGGTTTGTTCTGTGCCTGTCGCAACGTTTCGACCTGTTTGGTCTTCATCAGGCGTAGGCACGAAAGAAAAATAAAATAAAATAAAAGAAAAGTGGTCCCCTCGCGGTCTACGAGTGTTTTTTTTGCTTTGCTGAGCAGCTCCTTCTTGCTCTGTGTCAGCAGACCGAATGAAGACAGGGGGGCCTCTGCCTCTGCTCCTATTTATGGAGTCTCCCTGTCGTGTGGGGGCGTGGCTTCTGGAGCTTCCCTCCCATTGGCTGTTATCCCCGCGCAGCGGTTTGCCCCATGAAATTTCACAGTCCACGGCTTTGCTCTGTCTTATGGGTTTTTCTCTATCCTTCGGCTCGGTTTTGCCTTCCCTTTTTGGGTCCCCTGGCTTAGTCCTGTGGATTTCTTTTTCCCTCTGACTCTGCTTTGCCTGATGGACTGTTTGTCTGTCGACCGTACCTTTCTGCGCGGGGGCCTGGCTTTTTGGAGCTTCTATTCCGTTGGCCATTTTTCGTACCTCCCCATTTTAGTCCTCGTAACTTCTCCAATGTGTTACGGTATCCAAATATATTTTCAAATTCAATGGACCACTGTTTCTGTTATTTTTTTTAAATTTATTTAAAAAAATATAGGGATCTGATTTTTATTTTAAAAAATTATATCCCGTATTAGGGTTAGGGGCCAAATTATTCCGTATTATGGTTAGGGGCCAAATTATTCCGTATTATGGTTAGGGTCAAATTAAATTATCCCGTGCTAGGGTTAGGGGCCAAATTATCCCGTATTAGGGTTAGGGGCCAAATTCTCCCGTGTTAGGGTTAGGGGCCAAATTATCCCGTGTTAGGGTTAGGGCCAAAGTCCCCTAGGTTAGGGTTAGGGCCAAAGTCCCCTAGGTTAGGGTTAGGGGCCAAATTATCCCGTGTTAGGGTTAGGGGCCAAATTATCCCGTGTTAGGGTTAGGGGCCAAATTATCCCGTGTTAGGGTTAGGGCCAAAGTCCCCTAGGTTAGGGTTAGGGCCAAAGTCCCCTGGGTTAGGGTTAGGGCCAAATTATCCCGTGTTAGGGTTAGGGGCCAAATTATCCCGTGTTAGGGTTAGGGCCAAAGTCCCCTAGGTTAGGGTTAGGGCCAAAGTCCCCTGGGTTAGGGTTAGGGGCCAAATTATCCCGTGTTAGGGTTAGGGGCCAAATTATCCCAAGTTAGGGTTAGGGGCCAAATTATCCCAAGTTAGGGTTAGGAGAAGGGTTAGGGGCCAAATTATCCCGTGTTAGGGTTAGGGGCCAAATTATCCCAAGTTAGGGTTAGGGGCCAAATTATCCCAAGTTAGGGTTAGGAGAAATAAATAAAAGGCAGTTTTGCCTTAAGGTAAGTATCCATTTTAGGTTTGTTATATATAATATAAATTTGGGTTCGAATTCTAGTAATCAGGTAAGTATCAAATTTGGTATCAAGGTGAGTATTAATTTTACGTGGTCCTGATTACGTGGATGGAAATGAGGGAGTAGGGGTGGGATGGGAGCCTGTGATCCGAAGGAGGCACTGGCGGGTTAGGTGAAGTATTCTGATCCTCCCGTCCGAATAAACGGGCGAGAGTAGATGCACGGTCCATCCTCCGGCAGGACTCCCACCCCAACACCCCTCTCTCCCTCATATTCCGTGTTTCTAATTTGGGCTCATCTGTCCCTGTTAAATGTTGGTTCCTCTCTGATTTTTTTTGTCTTTTTTTGTTTTTTTGTTACAGGAGGAGACAGATCCCTGCATGAAAAAAATAAGAAGAAGAAAAAATAAAAATAAAAAGTGACTAGATTGTCATTAAAAAATATATGACCGGTTTGTTCTGTGCCTGTCGCAACGTTTCGACCTGTTTGGTCTTCATCAGGCGTAGGCACGAAAGAAAAATAAAATAAAATAAAAGAAAAGTGGTCCCCTCGCGGTCTACGAGTGTTTTTTTTTGCTTTGCTGAGCAGCTCCTTCTTGCTCTGTGTCAGCAGACCGAATGAAGACAGGGGGGCCTCTGCCTCTGCTCCTATTTATGGAGTCTCCCTGTCGTGTGGGGGCGTGGCTTCTGGAGCTTCCCTCCCATTGGCTGTTATCCCCGCGCAGCGGTTTGCCCCATGAAATTTCACAGTCCACGGCTTTGCTCTGTCTTATGGGTTTTTCTCTATCCTTCGGCTCGGTTTTGCCTTCCCTTTTTGGGTCCCCTGGCTTAGTCCTGTGGATTTCTTTTTCCCTCTGACTCTGCTTTGCCTGATGGACTGTTTGTCTGTCGACCGTACCTTTCTGCGCGGGGGCCTGGCTTTTTGGAGCTTCTATTCCGTTGGCCATTTTTCGTACCTCCCCATTTTAGTCCTCGTAACTTCTCCAATGTGTTACGGTATCCAAATATATTTTCAAATTCAATGGACCACTGTTTCTGTTATTTTTTTTAAATTTATTTAAAAAAAATATAGGGATCTGATTTTTATTTTAAAAAATTATATCCCGTATTAGGGTTAGGGGCCAAATTATTCCGTATTATGGTTAGGGGCCAAATTATTCCGTATTATGGTTAGGGTCAAATTAAATTATCCCGTGCTAGGGTTAGGGGCCAAATTATCCCGTATTAGGGTTAGGGGCCAAATTCTCCCGTGTTAGGGTTAGGGGCCAAATTATCCCGTGTTAGGGTTAGGGCCAAAGTCCCCTAGGTTAGGGTTAGGGCCAAAGTCCCCTAGGTTAGGGTTAGGGGCCAAATTATCCCGTGTTAGGGTTAGGGGCCAAATTATCCCGTGTTAGGGTTAGGGGCCAAATTATCCCGTGTTAGGGTTAGGGCCAAAGTCCCCTAGGTTAGGGTTAGGGCCAAAGTCCCCTGGGTTAGGGTTAGGGCCAAATTATCCCGTGTTAGGGTTAGGGGCCAAATTATCCCGTGTTAGGGTTAGGGCCAAAGTCCCCTAGGTTAGGGTTAGGGCCAAAGTCCCCTGGGTTAGGGTTAGGGGCCAAATTATCCCGTGTTAGGGTTAGGGGCCAAATTATCCCAAGTTAGGGTTAGGGGCCAAATTATCCCAAGTTAGGGTTAGGAGAAGGGTTAGGGGCCAAATTATCCCGTGTTAGGGTTAGGGGCCAAATTATCCCAAGTTAGGGTTAGGGGCCAAATTATCCCAAGTTAGGGTTAGGAGAAATAAATAAAAGGCAGTTTTGCCTTAAGGTAAGTATCCATTTTAGGTTTGTTATATATAATATAAATTTGGGTTCGAATTCTAGTAATCAGGTAAGTATCAAATTTGGTATCAAGGTGAGTATTAATTTTACGTGGTCCTGATTACGTGGATGGAAATGAGGGAGTAGGGGTGGGATGGGAGCCTGTGATCCGAAGGAGGCACTGGCGGGTTAGGTGAAGTATTCTGATCCTCCCGTCCGAATAAACGGGCGAGAGTAGATGCACGGTCCATCCTCCGGCAGGACTCCCACCCCAACACCCCTCTCTCCCTCATATTCCGTGTTTCTAATTTGGGCTCATCTGTCCCTGTTAAATGTTGGTTCCTCTCTGATTTTTTTTGTCTTTTTTTGTTTTTTTGTTACAGGAGGAGACAGATCCCTGCATGAAAAAAATAATAAGAAGAAAAAATAAAAATAAAAAGTGACTAGATTGTCATTAAAAAATATATGACCGGTTTGTTCTGTGCCTGTCGCAACGTTTCGACCTGTTTGGTCTTCATCAGGCGTAGGCACGAAAGAAAAATAAAATAAAATAAAAGAAAAGTGGTCCCCTCGCGGTCTACGAGTGTTTTTTTTGCTTTGCTGAGCAGCTCCTTCTTGCTCTGTGTCAGCAGACCGAATGAAGACAGGGGGGCCTCTGCCTCTGCTCCTATTTATGGAGTCTCCCTGTCGTGTGGGGGCGTGGCTTCTGGAGCTTCCCTCCCATTGGCTGTTATCCCCGCGCAGCGGTTTGCCCCATGAAATTTCACAGTCCACGGCTTTGCTCTGTCTTATGGGTTTTTCTCTATCCTTCGGCTCGGTTTTGCCTTCCCTTTTTGGGTCCCCTGGCTTAGTCCTGTGGATTTCTTTTTCCCTCTGACTCTGCTTTGCCTGATGGACTGTTTGTCTGTCGACCGTACCTTTCTGCGCGGGGGCCTGGCTTTTTGGAGCTTCTATTCCGTTGGCCATTTTTCGTACCTCCCCATTTTAGTCCTCGTAACTTCTCCAATGTGTTACGGTATCCAAATATATTTTCAAATTCAATGGACCACTGTTTCTGTTATTTTTTTTAAATTTATTTAAAAAAATATAGGGATCTGATTTTTATTTTAAAAAATTATATCCCGTATTAGGGTTAGGGGCCAAATTATTCCGTATTATGGTTAGGGGCCAAATTATTCCGTATTATGGTTAGGGTCAAATTAAATTATCCCGTGCTAGGGTTAGGGGCCAAATTATCCCGTATTAGGGTTAGGGGCCAAATTCTCCCGTGTTAGGGTTAGGGGCCAAATTATCCCGTGTTAGGGTTAGGGCCAAAGTCCCCTAGGTTAGGGTTAGGGCCAAAGTCCCCTAGGTTAGGGTTAGGGGCCAAATTATCCCGTGTTAGGGTTAGGGGCCAAATTATCCCGTGTTAGGGTTAGGGGCCAAATTATCCCGTGTTAGGGTTAGGGCCAAAGTCCCCTAGGTTAGGGTTAGGGCCAAAGTCCCCTGGGTTAGGGTTAGGGCCAAATTATCCCGTGTTAGGGTTAGGGGCCAAATTATCCCGTGTTAGGGTTAGGGCCAAAGTCCCCTAGGTTAGGGTTAGGGCCAAAGTCCCCTGGGTTAGGGTTAGGGGCCAAATTATCCCGTGTTAGGGTTAGGGGCCAAATTATCCCAAGTTAGGGTTAGGGGCCAAATTATCCCAAGTTAGGGTTAGGAGAAGGGTTAGGGGCCAAATTATCCCGTGTTAGGGTTAGGGGCCAAATTATCCCAAGTTAGGGTTAGGGGCCAAATTATCCCAAGTTAGGGTTAGGAGAAATAAATAAAAGGCAGTTTTGCCTTAAGGTAAGTATCCATTTTAGGTTTGTTATATATAATATAAATTTGGGTTCGAATTCTAGTAATCAGGTAAGTATCAAATTTGGTATCAAGGTGAGTATTAATTTTACGTGGTCCTGATTACGTGGATGGAAATGAGGGAGTAGGGGTGGGATGGGAGCCTGTGATCCGAAGGAGGCACTGGCGGGTTAGGTGAAGTATTCTGATCCTCCCGTCCGAATAAACGGGCGAGAGTAGATGCACGGTCCATCCTCCGGCAGGACTCCCACCCCAACACCCCTCTCTCCCTCATATTCCGTGTTTCTAATTTGGGCTCATCTGTCCCTGTTAAATGTTGGTTCCTCTCTGATTTTTTTTGTCTTTTTTTGTTTTTTTGTTACAGGAGGAGACAGATCCCTGCATGAAAAAAATAATAAGAAGAAAAAATAAAAATAAAAAGTGACTAGATTGTCATTAAAAAATATATGACCGGTTTGTTCTGTGCCTGTCGCAACGTTTCGACCTGTTTGGTCTTCATCAGGCGTAGGCACGAAAGAAAAATAAAATAAAATAAAAGAAAAGTGGTCCCCTCGCGGTCTACGAGTGTTTTTTTTGCTTTGCTGAGCAGCTCCTTCTTGCTCTGTGTCAGCAGACCGAATGAAGACAGGGGGGCCTCTGCCTCTGCTCCTATTTATGGAGTCTCCCTGTCGTGTGGGGGCGTGGCTTCTGGAGCTTCCCTCCCATTGGCTGTTATCCCCGCGCAGCGGTTTGCCCCATGAAATTTCACAGTCCACGGCTTTGCTCTGTCTTATGGGTTTTTCTCTATCCTTCGGCTCGGTTTTGCCTTCCCTTTTTGGGTCCCCTGGCTTAGTCCTGTGGATTTCTTTTTCCCTCTGACTCTGCTTTGCCTGATGGACTGTTTGTCTGTCGACCGTACCTTTCTGCGCGGGGGCCTGGCTTTTTGGAGCTTCTATTCCGTTGGCCATTTTTCGTACCTCCCCATTTTAGTCCTCGTAACTTCTCCAATGTGTTACGGTATCCAAATATATTTTCAAATTCAATGGACCACTGTTTCTGTTATTTTTTTTAAATTTATTTAAAAAAATATAGGGATCTGATTTTTATTTTAAAAAATTATATCCCGTATTAGGGTTAGGGGCCAAATTATTCCGTATTATGGTTAGGGGCCAAATTATTCCGTATTATGGTTAGGGTCAAATTAAATTATCCCGTGCTAGGGTTAGGGGCCAAATTATCCCGTATTAGGGTTAGGGGCCAAATTCTCCCGTGTTAGGGTTAGGGGCCAAATTATCCCGTGTTAGGGTTAGGGCCAAAGTCCCCTAGGTTAGGGTTAGGGCCAAAGTCCCCTAGGTTAGGGTTAGGGGCCAAATTATCCCGTGTTAGGGTTAGGGGCCAAATTATCCCGTGTTAGGGTTAGGGGCCAAATTATCCCGTGTTAGGGTTAGGGCCAAAGTCCCCTAGGTTAGGGTTAGGGCCAAAGTCCCCTGGGTTAGGGTTAGGGCCAAATTATCCCGTGTTAGGGTTAGGGGCCAAATTATCCCGTGTTAGGGTTAGGGCCAAAGTCCCCTAGGTTAGGGTTAGGGCCAAAGTCCCCTGGGTTAGGGTTAGGGGCCAAATTATCCCGTGTTAGGGTTAGGGGCCAAATTATCCCAAGTTAGGGTTAGGGGCCAAATTATCCCAAGTTAGGGTTAGGAGAAGGGTTAGGGGCCAAATTATCCCGTGTTAGGGTTAGGGGCCAAATTATCCCAAGTTAGGGTTAGGGGCCAAATTATCCCAAGTTAGGGTTAGGAGAAATAAATAAAAGGCAGTTTTGCCTTAAGGTAAGTATCCATTTTAGGTTTGTTATATATAATATAAATTTGGGTTCGAATTCTAGTAATCAGGTAAGTATCAAATTTGGTATCAAGGTGAGTATTAATTTTACGTGGTCCTGATTACGTGGATGGAAATGAGGGAGTAGGGGTGGGATGGGAGCCTGTGATCCGAAGGAGGCACTGGCGGGTTAGGTGAAGTATTCTGATCCTCCCGTCCGAATAAACGGGCGAGAGTAGATGCACGGTCCATCCTCCGGCAGGACTCCCACCCCAACACCCCTCTCTCCCTCATATTCCGTGTTTCTAATTTGGGCTCATCTGTCCCTGTTAAATGTTGGTTCCTCTCTGATTTTTTTTGTCTTTTTTTGTTTTTTTGTTACAGGAGGAGACAGATCCCTGCATGAAAAAAATAATAAGAAGAAAAAATAAAAATAAAAAGTGACTAGATTGTCATTAAAAAATATATGACCGGTTTGTTCTGTGCCTGTCGCAACGTTTCGACCTGTTTGGTCTTCATCAGGCGTAGGCACGAAAGAAAAATAAAATAAAATAAAAGAAAAGTGGTCCCCTCGCGGTCTACGAGTGTTTTTTTTGCTTTGCTGAGCAGCTCCTTCTTGCTCTGTGTCAGCAGACCGAATGAAGACAGGGGGGCCTCTGCCTCTGCTCCTATTTATGGAGTCTCCCTGTCGTGTGGGGGCGTGGCTTCTGGAGCTTCCCTCCCATTGGCTGTTATCCCCGCGCAGCGGTTTGCCCCATGAAATTTCACAGTCCACGGCTTTGCTCTGTCTTATGGGTTTTTCTCTATCCTTCGGCTCGGTTTTGCCTTCCCTTTTTGGGTCCCCTGGCTTAGTCCTGTGGATTTCTTTTTCCCTCTGACTCTGCTTTGCCTGATGGACTGTTTGTCTGTCGACCGTACCTTTCTGCGCGGGGGCCTGGCTTTTTGGAGCTTCTATTCCGTTGGCCATTTTTCGTACCTCCCCATTTTAGTCCTCGTAACTTCTCCAATGTGTTACGGTATCCAAATATATTTTCAAATTCAATGGACCACTGTTTCTGTTATTTTTTTTAAATTTATTTAAAAAAAATATAGGGATCTGATTTTTATTTTAAAAAATTATATCCCGTATTAGGGTTAGGGGCCAAATTATTCCGTATTATGGTTAGGGGCCAAATTATTCCGTATTATGGTTAGGGTCAAATTAAATTATCCCGTGCTAGGGTTAGGGGCCAAATTATCCCGTATTAGGGTTAGGGGCCAAATTATCCCAAGTTAGGGTTAGGAGAAATAAATAAAAGGCAGTTTTGCCTTAAGGTAAGTATCCATTTTAGGTTTGTTATATATAATATAAATTTGGGTTCGAATTCTAGTAATCAGGTAAGTATCAAATTTGGTATCAAGGTGAGTATTAATTTTACGTGGTCCTGATTACGTGGATGGAAATGAGGGAGTAGGGGTGGGATGGGAGCCTGTGATCCGAAGGAGGCACTGGCGGGTTAGGTGAAGTATTCTGATCCTCCCGTCCGAATAAACGGGCGAGAGTAGATGCACGGTCCATCCTCCGGCAGGACTCCCACCCCAACACCCCTCTCTCCCTCATATTCCGTGTTTCTAATTTGGGCTCATCTGTCCCTGTTAAATGTTGGTTCCTCTCTGATTTTTTTTGTCTTTTTTTGTTTTTTTGTTACAGGAGGAGACAGATCCCTGCATGAAAAAAATAATAAGAAGAAAAAATAAAAATAAAAAGTGACTAGATTGTCATTAAAAAATATATGACCGGTTTGTTCTGTGCCTGTCGCAACGTTTCGACCTGTTTGGTCTTCATCAGGCGTAGGCACGAAAGAAAAATAAAATAAAATAAAAGAAAAGTGGTCCCCTCGCGGTCTACGAGTGTTTTTTTTGCTTTGCTGAGCAGCTCCTTCTTGCTCTGTGTCAGCAGACCGAATGAAGACAGGGGGGCCTCTGCCTCTGCTCCTATTTATGGAGTCTCCCTGTCGTGTGGGGGCGTGGCTTCTGGAGCTTCCCTCCCATTGGCTGTTATCCCCGCGCAGCGGTTTGCCCCATGAAATTTCACAGTCCACGGCTTTGCTCTGTCTTATGGGTTTTTCTCTATCCTTCGGCTCGGTTTTGCCTTCCCTTTTTGGGTCCCCTGGCTTAGTCCTGTGGATTTCTTTTTCCCTCTGACTCTGCTTTGCCTGATGGACTGTTTGTCTGTCGACCGTACCTTTCTGCGCGGGGGCCTGGCTTTTTGGAGCTTCTATTCCGTTGGCCATTTTTCGTACCTCCCCATTTTAGTCCTCGTAACTTCTCCAATGTGTTACGGTATCCAAATATATTTTCAAATTCAATGGACCACTGTTTCTGTTATTTTTTTTAAATTTATTTAAAAAAAATATAGGGATCTGATTTTTATTTTAAAAAATTATATCCCGTATTAGGGTTAGGGGCCAAATTATTCCGTATTATGGTTAGGGGCCAAATTATTCCGTATTATGGTTAGGGTCAAATTAAATTATCCCGTGCTAGGGTTAGGGGCCAAATTATCCCGTATTAGGGTTAGGGGCCAAATTCTCCCGTGTTAGGGTTAGGGGCCAAATTATCCCGTGTTAGGGTTAGGGCCAAAGTCCCCTAGGTTAGGGTTAGGGCCAAAGTCCCCTAGGTTAGGGTTAGGGGCCAAATTATCCCGTGTTAGGGTTAGGGGCCAAATTATCCCGTGTTAGGGTTAGGGGCCAAATTATCCCGTGTTAGGGTTAGGGCCAAAGTCCCCTAGGTTAGGGTTAGGGCCAAAGTCCCCTGGGTTAGGGTTAGGGCCAAATTATCCCGTGTTAGGGTTAGGGGCCAAATTATCCCGTGTTAGGGTTAGGGCCAAAGTCCCCTAGGTTAGGGTTAGGGCCAAAGTCCCCTGGGTTAGGGTTAGGGGCCAAATTATCCCGTGTTAGGGTTAGGGGCCAAATTATCCCAAGTTAGGGTTAGGGGCCAAATTATCCCAAGTTAGGGTTAGGAGAAGGGTTAGGGGCCAAATTATCCCGTGTTAGGGTTAGGGGCCAAATTATCCCAAGTTAGGGTTAGGGGCCAAATTATCCCAAGTTAGGGTTAGGAGAAATAAATAAAAGGCAGTTTTGCCTTAAGGTAAGTATCCATTTTAGGTTTGTTATATATAATATAAATTTGGGTTCGAATTCTAGTAATCAGGTAAGTATCAAATTTGGTATCAAGGTGAGTATTAATTTTACGTGGTCCTGATTACGTGGATGGAAATGAGGGAGTAGGGGTGGGATGGGAGCCTGTGATCCGAAGGAGGCACTGGCGGGTTAGGTGAAGTATTCTGATCCTCCCGTCCGAATAAACGGGCGAGAGTAGATGCACGGTCCATCCTCCGGCAGGACTCCCACCCCAACACCCCTCTCTCCCTCATATTCCGTGTTTCTAATTTGGGCTCATCTGTCCCTGTTAAATGTTGGTTCCTCTCTGATTTTTTTTGTCTTTTTTTGTTTTTTTGTTACAGGAGGAGACAGATCCCTGCATGAAAAAAATAATAAGAAGAAAAAATAAAAATAAAAAGTGACTAGATTGTCATTAAAAAATATATGACCGGTTTGTTCTGTGCCTGTCGCAACGTTTCGACCTGTTTGGTCTTCATCAGGCGTAGGCACGAAAGAAAAATAAAATAAAATAAAAGAAAAGTGGTCCCCTCGCGGTCTACGAGTGTTTTTTTTGCTTTGCTGAGCAGCTCCTTCTTGCTCTGTGTCAGCAGACCGAATGAAGACAGGGGGGCCTCTGCCTCTGCTCCTATTTATGGAGTCTCCCTGTCGTGTGGGGGCGTGGCTTCTGGAGCTTCCCTCCCATTGGCTGTTATCCCCGCGCAGCGGTTTGCCCCATGAAATTTCACAGTCCACGGCTTTGCTCTGTCTTATGGGTTTTTCTCTATCCTTCGGCTCGGTTTTGCCTTCCCTTTTTGGGTCCCCTGGCTTAGTCCTGTGGATTTCTTTTTCCCTCTGACTCTGCTTTGCCTGATGGACTGTTTGTCTGTCGACCGTACCTTTCTGCGCGGGGGCCTGGCTTTTTGGAGCTTCTATTCCGTTGGCCATTTTTCGTACCTCCCCATTTTAGTCCTTGTAACTTCTCCAATGTGTTACGGTATCCAAATATATTTTCAAATTCAATGGACCACTGTTTCTGTTATTTTTTTTAAATTTATTTAAAAAAAATATAGGGATCTGATTTTTATTTTAAAAAATTATATCCCGTATTAGGGTTAGGGGCCAAATTATTCCGTATTATGGTTAGGGGCCAAATTATTCCGTATTATGGTTAGGGTCAAATTAAATTATCCCGTGCTAGGGTTAGGGGCCAAATTATCCCGTATTAGGGTTAGGGGCCAAATTCTCCCGTGTTAGGGTTAGGGGCCAAATTATCCCGTGTTAGGGTTAGGGCCAAAGTCCCCTAGGTTAGGGTTAGGGCCAAAGTCCCCTAGGTTAGGGTTAGGGGCCAAATTATCCCGTGTTAGGGTTAGGGGCCAAATTATCCCGTGTTAGGGTTAGGGGCCAAATTATCCCGTGTTAGGGTTAGGGCCAAAGTCCCCTAGGTTAGGGTTAGGGCCAAAGTCCCCTGGGTTAGGGTTAGGGCCAAATTATCCCGTGTTAGGGTTAGGGGCCAAATTATCCCGTGTTAGGGTTAGGGCCAAAGTCCCCTAGGTTAGGGTTAGGGCCAAAGTCCCCTGGGTTAGGGTTAGGGGCCAAATTATCCCGTGTTAGGGTTAGGGGCCAAATTATCCCAAGTTAGGGTTAGGGGCCAAATTATCCCAAGTTAGGGTTAGGAGAAGGGTTAGGGGCCAAATTATCCCGTGTTAGGGTTAGGGGCCAAATTATCCCAAGTTAGGGTTAGGGGCCAAATTATCCCAAGTTAGGGTTAGGAGAAATAAATAAAAGGCAGTTTTGCCTTAAGGTAAGTATCCATTTTAGGTTTGTTATATATAATATAAATTTGGGTTCGAATTCTAGTAATCAGGTAAGTATCAAATTTGGTATCAAGGTGAGTATTAATTTTACGTGGTCCTGATTACGTGGATGGAAATGAGGGAGTAGGGGTGGGATGGGAGCCTGTGATCCGAAGGAGGCACTGGCGGGTTAGGTGAAGTATTCTGATCCTCCCGTCCGAATAAACGGGCGAGAGTAGATGCACGGTCCATCCTCCGGCAGGACTCCCACCCCAACACCCCTCTCTCCCTCATATTCCGTGTTTCTAATTTGGGCTCATCTGTCCCTGTTAAATGTTGGTTCCTCTCTGATTTTTTTTGTCTTTTTTTGTTTTTTTGTTACAGGAGGAGACAGATTCCTGCATGAAAAAAATAATAAGAAGAAAAAATAAAAATAAAAAGTGACTAGATTGTCATTAAAAAATATATGTTTGTTCTGTGCCTGTCGCAACGTTTCGACCTGTTTGGTCTTCATCAGGCGTAGGCACGAAAGAAAAATAAAATAAAATAAAAGAAAAGTGGTCCCCTCGCGGTCTACGAGTGTTTTTTTTGCTTTGCTGAGCAGCTCCTTCTTGCTCTGTGTCAGCAGACCGAATGAAGACAGGGGGGCCTCTGCCTCTGCTCCTATTTATGGAGTCTCCCTGTCGTGTGGGGGCGTGGCTTCTGGAGCTTCCCTCCCATTGGCTGTTATCCCCGCGCAGCGGTTTGCCCCATGAAATTTCACAGTCCACGGCTTTGCTCTGTCTTATGGGTTTTTCTCTATCCTTCGGCTCGGTTTTGCCTTCCCTTTTTGGGTCCCCTGGCTTAGTCCTGTGGATTTCTTTTTCCCTCTGACTCTGCTTTGCCTGATGGACTGTTTGTCTGTCGACCGTACCTTTCTGCGCGGGGGCCTGGCTTTTTGGAGCTTCTATTCCGTTGGCCATTTTTCGTACCTCCCCATTTTAGTCCTCGTAACTTCTCCAATGTGTTACGGTATCCAAATATATTTTCAAATTCAATGGACCACTGTTTCTGTTATTTTTTTTAAATTTATTTAAAAAAAATATAGGGATCTGATTTTTATTTTAAAAAATTATATCCCGTATTAGGGTTAGGGGCCAAATTATTCCGTATTATGGTTAGGGGCCAAATTATTCCGTATTATGGTTAGGGTCAAATTAAATTATCCCGTGCTAGGGTTAGGGGCCAAATTATCCCGTATTAGGGTTAGGGGCCAAATTCTCCCGTGTTAGGGTTAGGGGCCAAATTATCCCGTGTTAGGGTTAGGGCCAAAGTCCCCTAGGTTAGGGTTAGGGCCAAAGTCCCCTAGGTTAGGGTTAGGGGCCAAATTATCCCGTGTTAGGGTTAGGGGCCAAATTATCCCGTGTTAGGGTTAGGGGCCAAATTATCCCGTGTTAGGGTTAGGGCCAAAGTCCCCTAGGTTAGGGTTAGGGCCAAAGTCCCCTGGGTTAGGGTTAGGGCCAAATTATCCCGTGTTAGGGTTAGGGGCCAAATTATCCCGTGTTAGGGTTAGGGCCAAAGTCCCCTAGGTTAGGGTTAGGGCCAAAGTCCCCTGGGTTAGGGTTAGGGGCCAAATTATCCCGTGTTAGGGTTAGGGGCCAAATTATCCCAAGTTAGGGTTAGGGGCCAAATTATCCCAAGTTAGGGTTAGGAGAAGGGTTAGGGGCCAAATTATCCCGTGTTAGGGTTAGGGGCCAAATTATCCCAAGTTAGGGTTAGGGGCCAAATTATCCCAAGTTAGGGTTAGGAGAAATAAATAAAAGGCAGTTTTGCCTTAAGGTAAGTATCCATTTTAGGTTTGTTATATATAATATAAATTTGGGTTCGAATTCTAGTAATCAGATAAGTATCAAATTTGGTATCAAGGTGAGTATTAATTTTACGTGGTCCTGATTACGTGGATGGAAATGAGGGAGTAGGGGTGGGATGGGAGCCTGTGATCCGAAGGAGGCACTGGCGGGTTAGGTGAAGTATTCTGATCCTCCCGTCCGAATAAACGGGCGAGAGTAGATGCACGGTCCATCCTCCGGCAGGACTCCCACCCCAACACCCCTCTCTCCCTCATATTCCGTGTTTCTAATTTGGGCTCATCTGTCCCTGTTAAATGTTGGTTCCTCTCTGATTTTTTTTTTGTCTTTTTTTGTTTTTTTGTTACAGGAGGAGACAGATCCCTGCATGAAAAAAATAATAAGAAGAAAAAATAAAAATAAAAAGTGACTAGATTGTCATTAAAAAATATATGACCGGTTTGTTCTGTGCCTGTCGCAACGTTTCGACCTGTTTGGTCTTCATCAGGCGTAGGCACGAAAGAAAAATAAAATAAAATAAAAGAAAAGTGGTCCCCTCGCGGTCTACGAGTGTTTTTTTTGCTTTGCTGAGCAGCTCCTTCTTGCTCTGTGTCAGCAGACCGAATGAAGACAGGGGGGCCTCTGCCTCTGCTCCTATTTATGGAGTCTCCCTGTCGTGTGGGGGCGTGGCTTCTGGAGCTTCCCTCCCATTGGCTGTTATCCCCGCGCAGCGGTTTGCCCCATGAAATTTCACAGTCCACGGCTTTGCTCTGTCTTATGGGTTTTTCTCTATCCTTCGGCTCGGTTTTGCCTTCCCTTTTTGGGTCCCCTGGCTTAGTCCTGTGGATTTCTTTTTCCCTCTGACTCTGCTTTGCCTGATGGACTGTTTGTCTGTCGACCGTACCTTTCTGCGCGGGGGCCTGGCTTTTTGGAGCTTCTATTCCGTTGGCCATTTTTTGTACCTCCCCATTTTAGTCCTCGTAACTTCTCCAATGTGTTACGGTATCCAAATATATTTTCAAATTCAATGGACCACTGTTTCTGTTATTTTTTTTAAATTTATTTAAAAAAATATAGGGATCTGATTTTTATTTTAAAAAATTATATCCCGTATTAGGGTTAGGGGCCAAATTATTCCGTATTATGGTTAGGGGCCAAATTATTCCGTATTATGGTTAGGGTCAAATTAAATTATCCCGTGCTAGGGTTAGGGGCCAAATTATCCCGTATTAGGGTTAGGGGCCAAATTCTCCCGTGTTAGGGTTAGGGGCCAAATTATCCCGTGTTAGGGTTAGGGCCGAAGTCCCCTAGGTTAGGGTTAGGGCCAAAGTCCCCTAGGTTAGGGTTAGGGGCCAAATTATCCCGTGTTAGGGTTAGGGGCCAAATTATCCCGTGTTAGGGTTAGGGGCCAAATTATCCCGTGTTAGGGTTAGGGCCAAAGTCCCCTAGGTTAGGGTTAGGGCCAAAGTCCCCTGGGTTAGGGTTAGGGGCCAAATTATCCCGTGTTAGGGTTAGGGGCCAAATTATCCCAAGTTAGGGTTAGGGGCCAAATTATCCCAAGTTAGGGTTAGGAGAAGGGTTAGGGGCCAAATTATCCCGTGTTAGGGTTAGGGGCCAAATTATCCCAAGTTAGGGTTAGGGGCCAAATTATCCCAAGTTAGGGTTAGGAGAAATAAATAAAAGGCAGTTTTGCCTTAAGGTAAGTATCCATTTTAGGTTTGTTATATATAATATAAATTTGGGTTCGAATTCTAGTAATCAGGTAAGTATCAAATTTGGTATCAAGGTGAGTATTAATTTTACGTGGTCCTGATTACGTGGATGGAAATGAGGGAGTAGGGGTGGGATGGGAGCCTGTGATCCGAAGGAGGCACTGGCGGGTTAGGTGAAGTATTCTGATCCTCCCGTCCGAATAAACGGGCGAGAGTAGATGCACGGTCCATCCTCCGGCAGGACTCCCACCCCAACACCCCTCTCTCCCTCATATTCCGTGTTTCTAATTTGGGCTCATCTGTCCCTGTTAAATGTTGGTTCCTCTCTGATTTTTTTTGTCTTTTTTTGTTTTTTTGTTACAGGAGGAGACAGATCCCTGCATGAAAAAAATAAGAAGAAGAAAAAATAAAAATAAAAAGTGACTAGATTGTCATTAAAAAATATATGACCGGTTTGTTCTGTGCCTGTCGCAACGTTTCGACCTGTTTGGTCTTCATCAGGCGTAGGCACGAAAGAAAAATAAAATAAAATAAAAGAAAAGTGGTCCCCTCGCGGTCTACGAGTGTTTTTTTTGCTTTGCTGAGCAGCTCCTTCTTGCTCTGTGTCAGCAGACCGAATGAAGACAGGGGGGCCTCTGCCTCTGCTCCTATTTATGGAGTCTCCCTGTCGTGTGGGGGCGTGGCTTCTGGAGCTTCCCTCCCATTGGCTGTTATCCCCGCGCAGCGGTTTGCCCCATGAAATTTCACAGTCCACGGCTTTGCTCTGTCTTATGGGTTTTTCTCTATCCTTCGGCTCGGTTTTGCCTTCCCTTTTTGGGTCCCCTGGCTTAGTCCTGTGGATTTCTTTTTCCCTCTGACTCTGCTTTGCCTGATGGACTGTTTGTCTGTCGACCGTACCTTTCTGCGCGGGGGCCTGGCTTTTTGGAGCTTCTATTCCGTTGGCCATTTTTCGTACCTCCCCATTTTAGTCCTCGTAACTTCTCCAATGTGTTACGGTATCCAAATATATTTTCAAATTCAATGGACCACTGTTTCTGTTATTTTTTTTAAATTTATTTAAAAAAAATATAGGGATCTGATTTTTATTTTAAAAAATTATATCCCGTATTAGGGTTAGGGGCCAAATTATTCCGTATTATGGTTAGGGGCCAAATTATTCCGTATTATGGTTAGGGTCAAATTAAATTATCCCGTGCTAGGGTTAGGGGCCAAATTATCCCGTATTAGGGTTAGGGGCCAAATTCTCCCGTGTTAGGGTTAGGGGCCAAATTATCCCGTGTTAGGGTTAGGGCCAAAGTCCCCTAGGTTAGGGTTAGGGCCAAAGTCCCCTAGGTTAGGGTTAGGGGCCAAATTATCCCGTGTTAGGGTTAGGGGCCAAATTATCCCGTGTTAGGGTTAGGGGCCAAATTATCCCGTGTTAGGGTTAGGGCCAAAGTCCCCTAGGTTAGGGTTAGGGCCAAAGTCCCCTGGGTTAGGGTTAGGGCCAAATTATCCCGTGTTAGGGTTAGGGGCCAAATTATCCCGTGTTAGGGTTAGGGCCAAAGTCCCCTAGGTTAGGGTTAGGGCCAAAGTCCCCTGGGTTAGGGTTAGGGGCCAAATTATCCCGTGTTAGGGTTAGGGGCCAAATTATCCCAAGTTAGGGTTAGGGGCCAAATTATCCCAAGTTAGGGTTAGGAGAAGGGTTAGGGGCCAAATTATCCCGTGTTAGGGTTAGGGGCCAAATTATCCCAAGTTAGGGTTAGGGGCCAAATTATCCCAAGTTAGGGTTAGGAGAAATAAATAAAAGGCAGTTTTGCCTTAAGGTAAGTATCCATTTTAGGTTTGTTATATATAATATAAATTTGGGTTCGAATTCTAGTAATCAGATAAGTATCAAATTTGGTATCAAGGTGAGTATTAATTTTACGTGGTCCTGATTACGTGGATGGAAATGAGGGAGTAGGGGTGGGATGGGAGCCTGTGATCCGAAGGAGGCACTGGCGGGTTAGGTGAAGTATTCTGATCCTCCCGTCCGAATAAACGGGCGAGAGTAGATGCACGGTCCATCCTCCGGCAGGACTCCCACCCCAACACCCCTCTCTCCCTCATATTCCGTGTTTCTAATTTGGGCTCATCTGTCCCTGTTAAATGTTGGTTCCTCTCTGATTTTTTTTTTGTCTTTTTTTGTTTTTTTGTTACAGGAGGAGACAGATCCCTGCATGAAAAAAATAATAAGAAGAAAAAATAAAAATAAAAAGTGACTAGATTGTCATTAAAAAATATATGACCGGTTTGTTCTGTGCCTGTCGCAACGTTTCGACCTGTTTGGTCTTCATCAGGCGTAGGCACGAAAGAAAAATAAAATAAAATAAAAGAAAAGTGGTCCCCTCGCGGTCTACGAGTGTTTTTTTTGCTTTGCTGAGCAGCTCCTTCTTGCTCTGTGTCAGCAGACCGAATGAAGACAGGGGGGCCTCTGCCTCTGCTCCTATTTATGGAGTCTCCCTGTCGTGTGGGGGCGTGGCTTCTGGAGCTTCCCTCCCATTGGCTGTTATCCCCGCGCAGCGGTTTGCCCCATGAAATTTCACAGTCCACGGCTTTGCTCTGTCTTATGGGTTTTTCTCTATCCTTCGGCTCGGTTTTGCCTTCCCTTTTTGGGTCCCCTGGCTTAGTCCTGTGGATTTCTTTTTCCCTCTGACTCTGCTTTGCCTGATGGACTGTTTGTCTGTCGACCGTACCTTTCTGCGCGGGGGCCTGGCTTTTTGGAGCTTCTATTCCGTTGGCCATTTTTCGTACCTCCCCATTTTAGTCCTCGTAACTTCTCCAATGTGTTACGGTATCCAAATATATTTTCAAATTCAATGGACCACTGTTTCTGTTATTTTTTTTAAATTTATTTAAAAAAATATAGGGATCTGATTTTTATTTTAAAAAATTATATCCCGTATTAGGGTTAGGGGCCAAATTATTCCGTATTATGGTTAGGGGCCAAATTATTCCGTATTATGGTTAGGGTCAAATTAAATTATCCCGTGCTAGGGTTAGGGGCCAAATTATCCCGTATTAGGGTTAGGGGCCAAATTCTCCCGTGTTAGGGTTAGGGGCCAAATTATCCCGTGTTAGGGTTAGGGCCAAAGTCCCCTAGGTTAGGGTTAGGGCCAAAGTCCCCTAGGTTAGGGTTAGGGGCCAAATTATCCCGTGTTAGGGTTAGGGGCCAAATTATCCCGTGTTAGGGTTAGGGGTTAGGGTTAGGGTTAGGGGTTAGGGGTTAGGGGTTAGGGTTAGGGTTTAGGGTTTAGGGTTAGGGTTAGTTAGGGTTAGGGTTAGGGTTAGGGTTAGGGTTTAGGGTTAGGGTTTAGGGTTAGGGTTAGGGTTAGGGTTGGTTAGGGTTAGGGTTAGGGTTAGGGTTGGTTAGGGTTAGGGTTGGTTAGGGTTAGGGTTAGGGTTAGGGTTAGGGTTGGGTTTGGGTTAGGGTTAGGGTTAGGGTTTGGGTTTGGGTTAGGGTTAGGGTTAGGGTTAACAAACTGATCCCCCCCTCCGAATGAACGGTGGGAAGGTGGAGCACGGGCCTTCCTCCAGGTAGGTCTCCCAGTCCAACCCCATTTCTTCCTGTCTTGCATTTCGCGGCCTGAATCGGTATGAGGCCTGGCCTGGGGACGGTCCCGTCCTCTCCGGTGGCTGACCAGGGTCCAACCGCGTTGATCTGCGCTCATACTTTTTCAGGTAAGAGGGTTAAAAATCAAATAAAAACAAAGTTCCGAAAAGAAAAGAAAACAAAGCAAAAGAAAAGTATTGTGCCTGTCGCGACGTTTCGACTGCTGTGAGTCTTCTTCAGGCAAAGGCACAGTAAAACAAAAAATAAAGAAATCAAAAAGTATACTTACCTGTTGGCTGTGAGGTCTGTTACCATGCTCAGCTCAACGGAGAAGATGGGTTAGGGTTAGGGTTAGGGTTAGGTGAAGTATTCTGATCCTCCCGTCCGAATAAACGGGCGAGAGTAAATGCACGGTCCATCCTCCGGCAGGACTCCCACCCCAACACCTCTCTCTCCCTCATATTCCGTGTTTATAATTTGGGCTCATCTGTCCCTGTTAAATGTTAGTTCCTCTCTGATTTTTTTTGTCTTTTTTTGTTTTTTTATTACAGGAGGAGACAGATCCCTGCATGAAAAAAATAAGAAGAAAAAATAAAAATAAAAAGTGACTAGATTGTCATTAAAAAAAAAATATATGACCGGTTTGTTCTGTGCCTGTCGCAACGTTTCGACCTGTTTGGTCTTCATCAGGCGTAGGCACGAAAGAAAAATAAAATAAAATAAAAGAAAAGTGGTCCCCTCGCGGTCTACGAGTGTTTTTTTTGCTTTGCTGAGCAGCTCCTTCTTGCTCTGTGTCAGCAGACCGAATGAAGACAGGGGGGCCTCTGCCTCTGCTCCTATTTATGGAGTCTCCCTGTCGTGTGGGGGCGTGGCTTCCGGAGCTTCCCTCCCATTGGCTGTTATCCCCGCGCAGCGGTTTGCCCCATGAAATGTCACAGTCCACGGCTTTGCTCTGTCTTATGGGTTTTTCTCTATCCTTCGGATCGGTTTTGCCTTCCCTTTTTGGGTCCCCCGGCTTAGTCCTGTGGATTTCTTTTTCCCTCTGACTCTGCTTTGCCTGATGGACTGTTTGTCTGTCGACCGTACCTTTCTGCGCGGGGGCCTGGCTTTTTGGAGCTTCTATTCCGTTGGCCATTTTTCGTACCTCCCCATTTTAGTCCTCGTAACTTCTCCAATGTGTTACGGTATCCAAATATATTTTCAAATTCAATGGACCACTGTTTCTGTTATTTTTTTTAAATTTATTTAAAAAAATATAGGGATCTGATTTTTATTTTAAAAAATTATATCCCGTATTAGGGTTAGGGGCCAAATTATTCCGTATTATGGTTAGGGGCCAAATTATTCCGTATTATGGTTAGGGTCAAATTAAATTATCCCGTGCTAGGGTTAGGGGCCAAATTATCCCGTATTAGGGTTAGGGGCCAAATTCTCCCGTGTTAGGGTTAGGGGCCAAATTATCCCGTGTTAGGGTTAGGGCCAAAGTCCCCTAGGTTAGGGTTAGGGCCAAAGTCCCCTAGGTTAGGGTTAGGGGCCAAATTATCCCGTGTTAGGGTTAGGGGCCAAATTATCCCGTGTTAGGGTTAGGGGCCAAATTATCCCGTGTTAGGGTTAGGGCCAAAGTCCCCTAGGTTAGGGTTAGGGCCAAAGTCCCCTGGGTTAGGGTTAGGGCCAAATTATCCCGTGTTAGGGTTAGGGGCCAAATTATCCCGTGTTAGGGTTAGGGCCAAAGTCCCCTAGGTTAGGGTTAGGGCCAAAGTCCCCTGGGTTAGGGTTAGGGGCCAAATTATCCCGTGTTAGGGTTAGGGGCCAAGGGTTAGGGTTAGGGTTAGGGTTAGGGTTAGGGTGCAGGGAACTGATCCCCCCCTCCGAATGAACGGTGGGAAGGTGAAGCACGGGCCCTCAACCAGGTAGGTCTCCCAGTCCAAAATCACTCCCCGCTGTCTTGTACTTCACAGCTGGTAAGGAGGGTCCAAACTAAAAATAAAAAAATAAAAAACGAAAAAACAAAACAAAAGAAAAGAAAAAAGCAAAAAGCAAAAACTCTAAATGTTTTTGCAAGCTAATGTGCCTGTCGCGACGTTTCGACTTTTTTAAGTCTTCTTCAGGCAATTGGCACATAAAAATAAAAAGACTAAACTAAAAAAGATATCAAAAAGATAAAAAACTCATACTTACCTGTTGGCCGTGAGGTCTGTTCCCTTGTTCAGCTCAACGGAGTATGGAGAGAAGGGGCCAGTCTCCCACAGCTTGCAGTGGCGGGCCCAGACATTTTGGCTCAGCGCCCAGGCTGTTGAGAGGGCTCTTCTGGCTGCTTCTCCCTCTGTCTGCAGGGGCGGGGGCCCAGACAGTTTGGCCAAGTGCCCAGGCTGGTAAGAGGGCACTTCTTTTCCTTTTACCAGGCACAAGCATGGAAGAAGAATAAAAAGAATTAAAAAAATAAAAAGTGGCTCCTGAGTGGTTATTTAAAAAAAATTAAAAAAAATTAAACCAAATGTGGACAGGGGTGGCGTCCGCCTCTGCTCCAGCCCATGGAGTCTCCCTGTCCTGTGGGCGCGTGGCTTCTGGGGTGTCCCTCCCAGTGGCTGTCCACCCTGCGCAGCGGTTTGTCCCCAGGAACTTCCAAGTCCATGGCTTTGCTGGTCTTTTGGGTACCTTTATCCATCCATCGGCCCGGGTTCGCCCCCTCCTTTTGGGGGGTCTTATTCCTCTGCGGCCCTGTGGATCTTCCTGTCCCTTTGACCTTGCTTTTGCCTATTGGACTGATCACCACCACCTGACAGAACCTTACTGCGCGGGGGCTTGGCTTTTGGGGCTTCTTTTCCATAGGCCATGCTTCCCCTTCAAAATTTAGGTTTAGGGCCTTTCAAGGTGACCCCGGTTAGGGTTAGGGTTAAAATATCCTGGGATAGGGATAAGGCCAGAGAGTCCAAATTTTAGGCTTAGGGCCAGGGTCTCCCTGGTTAGGGTTAGGGCCAAAAAAAATCCTGGTTTAGGATTAGGGCCAAATTATCCTGAGTTAGGGTTAGGGCCAAAAAAACCAGTGTTAGGTTTAGTGTCAAAATATCCCAGGATAGGGACAGGTCCACTCTTTACTTTGGTCTTCTTGTTGTCCATGTCTTTGTGTCTCCAAGGTGGTCTGGAGGAAGTAGGGAAGTGGGGATGGGTGTGGGAAACCTATCCCAGAGGCGGCACTGGCGAGTTAGGGTGCAGGGAACTGATCCCCCCCTCCGAATGAACGGTGGGAAGGTGAAGCACGGGCCCTCAACCAGGTAGGTCTCCCAGTCCAAAATCACTCCCCGCTGTCTTGTACTTCACAGCTGGTAAGGAGGGTCCAAACTAAAAATAAAAAAATAAAAAACGAAAAAACAAAACAAAAGAAAAGAAAAAAGCAAAAAGCAAAAACTCTAAATGTTTTTGCAAGCTAATGTGCCTGTCGCGACGTTTCGACTTTTTTAAGTCTTCTTCAGGCAATTGGCACATAAAAATAAAAAGACTAAACTAAAAAAGATATCAAAAAGATAAAAAACTCATACTTACCTGTTGGCCGTGAGGTCTGTTCCCTTGTTCAGCTCAACGGAGTATGGAGAGAAGGGGCCAGTCTCCCACAGCTTGCAGTGGCGGGCCCAGACATTTTGGCTCAGCGCCCAGGCTGTTGAGAGGGCTCTTCTGGCTGCTTCTCCCTCTGTCTGCAGGGGCGGGGGCCCAGACAGTTTGGCCAAGTGCCCAGGCTGGTAAGAGGGCACTTCTTTTCCTTTTACCAGGCACAAGCATGGAAGAAGAATAAAAAGAATTAAAAAAATAAAAAGTGGCTCCTGAGTGGTTATTTAAAAAAAATTAAAAAAAATTAAACCAAATGTGGACAGGGGTGGCGTCCGCCTCTGCTCCAGCCCATGGAGTCTCCCTGTCCTGTGGGCGCGTGGCTTCTGGGGTGTCCCTCCCAGTGGCTGTCCACCCTGCGCAGCGGTTTGTCCCCAGGAACTTCCAAGTCCATGGCTTTGCTGGTCTTTTGGGTACCTTTATCCATCCATCGGCCCGGGTTCGCCCCCTCCTTTTGGGGGGTCTTATTCCTCTGCGGCCCTGTGGATCTTCCTGTCCCTTTGACCTTGCTTTTGCCTATTGGACTGATCACCACCACCTGACAGAACCTTACTGCGCGGGGGCTTGGCTTTTGGGGCTTCTTTTCCATAGGCCATGCTTCCCCTTCAAAATTTAGGTTTAGGGCCTTTCAAGGTGACCCCGGTTAGGGTTAGGGTTAAAATATCCTGGGATAGGGATAAGGCCAGAGAGTCCAAATTTTAGGCTTAGGGCCAGGGTCTCCCTGGTTAGGGTTAGGGCCAAAAAAAATCCTGGTTTAGGATTAGGGCCAAATTATCCTGAGTTAGGGTTAGGGCCAAAAAAACCAGTGTTAGGTTTAGTGTCAAAATATCCCAGGATAGGGACAGGTCCACTCTTTACTTTGGTCTTCTTGTTGTCCATGTCTTTGTGTCTCCAAGGTGGTCTGGAGGAAGTAGGGAAGTGGGGATGGGTGTGGGAAACCTATCCCAGAGGCGGCACTGGCGAGTTAGGGTGCAGGGAACTGATCCCCCCCTCCGAATGAACGGTGGGAAGGTGAAGCACGGGCCCTCAACCAGGTAGGTCTCCCAGTCCAAAATCACTCCCCGCTGTCTTGTACTTCACAGCTGGTAAGGAGGGTCCAAACTAAAAATAAAAAAATAAAAAACGAAAAAACAAAACAAAAGAAAAGAAAAAAGCAAAAAGCAAAAACTCTAAATGTTTTTGCAAGCTAATGTGCCTGTCGCGACGTTTCGACTTTTTTAAGTCTTCTTCAGGCAATTGGCACATAAAAATAAAAAGACTAAACTAAAAAAGATATCAAAAAGATAAAAAACTCATACTTACCTGTTGGCCGTGAGGTCTGTTCCCTTGTTCAGCTCAACGGAGTATGGAGAGAAGGGGCCAGTCTCCCACAGCTTGCAGTGGCGGGCCCAGACATTTTGGCTCAGCGCCCAGGCTGTTGAGAGGGCTCTTCTGGCTGCTTCTCCCTCTGTCTGCAGGGGCGGGGGCCCAGACAGTTTGGCCAAGTGCCCAGGCTGGTAAGAGGGCACTTCTTTTCCTTTTACCAGGCACAAGCATGGAAGAAGAATAAAAAGAATTAAAAAAATAAAAAGTGGCTCCTGAGTGGTTATTTAAAAAAAATTAAAAAAAATTAAACCAAATGTGGACAGGGGTGGCGTCCGCCTCTGCTCCAGCCCATGGAGTCTCCCTGTCCTGTGGGCGCGTGGCTTCTGGGGTGTCCCTCCCAGTGGCTGTCCACCCTGCGCAGCGGTTTGTCCCCAGGAACTTCCAAGTCCATGGCTTTGCTGGTCTTTTGGGTACCTTTATCCATCCATCGGCCCGGGTTCGCCCCCTCCTTTTGGGGGGTCTTATTCCTCTGCGGCCCTGTGGATCTTCCTGTCCCTTTGACCTTGCTTTTGCCTATTGGACTGATCACCACCACCTGACAGAACCTTACTGCGCGGGGGCTTGGCTTTTGGGGCTTCTTTTCCATAGGCCATGCTTCCCCTTCAAAATTTAGGTTTAGGGCCTTTCAAGGTGACCCCGGTTAGGGTTAGGGTTAAAATATCCTGGGATAGGGATAAGGCCAGAGAGTCCAAATTTTAGGCTTAGGGCCAGGGTCTCCCTGGTTAGGGTTAGGGCCAAAAAAATCCTGGTTTAGGATTAGGGCTTAGGGTTAGGGTTAGGGTTAGGTTCAGTGAACTGATACTCCCCACCGAATGAACGGCGGGAAGAAGGAGCACGGGCCCTCCTCCAGGGTTCAGGTCTCCCCGTCCAACCCCACTCTCCCCTGTCATGCCCCTGGCGGCCGGAATCCGCATGAGGCCCGTTCTGGGGGCGGCCTCGTCGTCTCCTCCGGCGGCTGACCAGGGACCAACCGTACTGATCTGTGCTCATCTTTAGGACTTCGGATTAAAAATGGTCCTTTGGAAAAAAGCTTTTAGTCCAAGAAGGCAAAAAGATAATGCTCCTCTGGAAAGAACTCCCTTTTAATCCAAGGGTAAGTCCGAAAGAACTGCTTTTAATCCAAGAACAAATCCGAAGAAAGCAAAAAAGCCATGTCTCTTTGGAAAATAATCTTTTTTATTTTTCCAAAAATAAGATACATTTAATGTGCCCGTCGCGACGTTTCGACCTGCATGGGTCTTCTTCAGGCAAAGGCACAGTAAAGAATGACTGTTGGCTGTGAGGTATGTTCCTCTGTTTTGCTCAACAGACAAAGGAGACAATGGGCAGTGAGTGCTCCCCATCTGTCTCCCATTGTCTGCAGGGGCGGGGCCCGACCCTCCATTGTCTGGAGGGGCGGGCCCATACATGACTTCCAAGAGCACAGTCCATGTATCAGGTTCACAAGTGCCTGGACCCCTACGGCCAGTAGAGGGGGCGGTTGTTTCCCCTTTTGCCATGTCACCCCTGGCCTGCAGGAGCAGGCTCTCAGTTTAAAAATTGTGGCCAAGAGCACCGGCTGTGTAGCGGGCTCACAAGCGCCTGGCTGTGTAGCGGGCTCACAAGCGCCTGGACCCCTTTGGCCAGGAGAGGAGGCAGATGCTGCCACAATTTACTGAGTAAAATTGGAAGTGAGCTATTCTGGATGTTTTTAAGGGCCAAATATCCCATGTTAGGTTTAGGGCCAAATTATCCCGTGTTAGGGTTAGGGCCAAAATATTCTGGATTAGGGTTAGAGCCAAACTCTTCTGGTTTAGGTTTAGGGCCAACTCTTCCGGTTTAGGGTTAGGGCCAAATCATTTAGGGTCAGGATTAGGTTGCAAGATAACCCTCATTAGGGTTAGGGCCAAAATATTCCGGGTTAGGGTTAGGGCCAAACTCTTCTGGGTTAGGTTTAGGGCCAAATCTTCCGGGTTAGGGTTAGGGCCAAATCATTTCGGGTCAGGATTAGATTGCAAAATAACCCGTATTAGGGTTAGGGCCAAAATAACCCGGGTTATGTTTAGGGTTAACATACACCGGGATGGGGTTATAATACATCAAATTTGGGTTCAATTCTAGCCATCAGGTAAGTATCACAATTGGTATCAGAAAAAGCACTAAGTGTACAGTTCAATACACATTTGGCATCAAGGTGAGTATCAATTGTACATTACATTCACAGTTGGTATCCAGGTGAGTATTAATTGCACATTTCATTCACATTTGGCATCAAGGTGAGTATTAGTTGTACATGTCATTCACATTTGGCATCAGGGTGAGTATTAATTGATACATTTTCTCCTGCAGATGACTGTCCCAGATGATGTGGCCTGGATCCCTGAGACCCGAGCCGCTGGCCAACCGTGGGACCTAAGTGGTTACTGATGTGAATAAAGATGTGGTTTTCTTGACTTCTTTGTCTTTATTTTGGGGTGTATGGTGACCCCAAACCGTGGCGCTGCAACAGGCTGCTGGGGGGTTGACGTTGTCACCGGTGTCGTGCGAGAGTCTGCATGTGGGGGGCTTTCCGGTTCCACCAAGTCCTCTCGCTCCTCCAAGACCACAGGGAACGTATGGTCTCCTGCATCGATGGCGACGGCCTCCTCCTCCCTCACGTCGTCTTTCCTGCCGATGCCCCTGGTTCGGGGTCGTGGTGGTTGGGGTGACCGGGTCGGTGGGGGTGTGAGAATCAGGATCTGGTCCCCGCCGTCTCCTTCCACCGGTGCGGTAGACCAGCACCCGGTCAGGGCCGTCCCGGTGGCCACCGGTGGTGCAGTGCTGCCGAGGGGGGGTGGTAGAGGTGGGGAAGGTGGTGGTGTGGCCGGCTCCGCCAAGACCTCTGCCAGGTCCAGTCCGAGTCCGGGAGCGGAACGTGGGTTCAGAGGTCCCGGTGCGGGTCCGTGCCGTTGGGGCACTGGTGCTGGAATGGGAGTGTCGGTCTCGCTCCCATCCTCACTGTCCGGGTAGTCCGCCTGTAGCTGAAGACCGTGGATGAGGGTTTGCTCGACCTCGTCCGTGGTGCCCCTGTCGAGACGCGGGAGGTTTTTGTTGGCCCATCTTTTTGCCACTTCAAAAGGCCCCCTCCAATTTTCCGGGGTCAAAAGGGGCTCAGTGTCCTCCAACATGGTATCCAGACTCACCCGGTAGTGTTCCGAGAGGATCGACAGGGTCTTGGTACCCCAGTCTTGGGCATTTTTCCGGATCCGGTCTCGGGTCTCCTCCGTGAGTCCCGCAGGTTTGATCATGGAGCTCAAGGTGTCCACCATGCGAGCGATCACCTTTGGCCCAGCCTGGAGCTCCCCAGAACACACAATTTGGCCGTGGTGCACCGCTCTCATGATGCCGTACATCCCACGAGCCATGCGTCCAAATTCGGGGTCGGCGGCTGTTCTGGGCTGTCGTGGCGGTGACCTCATCTGACCAGGAGCGGGAGCCCGATGTCCTCCGCCGGTCACTGCTGCTCTGGGCTGTCGTGGGGGCGACCTCATCCGACCAGTAGAGGGAGCCCGACGTCCTCTGCCGGTCACTGCTGCTCTGGGCTGTCGTGGTGGCGACCTCCTCCGACCAGTAGAGGGAGCCCGACGTTCTCTGCCGGTCACTGCTGCTCTGGACTGTCGTGGTGGCGACCTCATCCGACCAGTAGAGGGAGCCCGACGTTCTCTGCAGGTCACTGCTGCTCTGGGCTGTCGTGGTGGCGACCTCATCCGACCAGTAGAGGGAGCCCGACGTCCTCTGCTGGCCACTGTTGCATATGTCTGGCCGTGCATATGGTTATATCTCCTAGGCTGTCTGGAGGGAGTAGGGAAGTGGGGATGTGTGTGGGAGACCCATCCCGAAGGCGGCACAGGCGGGTTAGGTTCAGTGAACTGATACTCCCCACCGAATGAACGGCGGGAAGAAGGAGCACGGGCCCTCCTCCAGGGTTCAGGTCTCCCCGTCCAACCCCACTCTCCCCTGTCATGCCCCTGGCGGCCGGAATCCGCATGAGGCCCGTTCTGGGGGCGGCCTCGTCGTCTCCTCCGGCGGCTGACCAGGGACCAACCGTACTGATCTGTGCTCATCTTTAGGACTTCGGATTAAAAATGGTCCTTTGGAAAAAAGCTTTTAGTCCAAGAAGGCAAAAAGATAATGCTCCTCTGGAAAGAACTCCCTTTTAATCCAAGGGTAAGTCCGAAAGAACTGCTTTTAATCCAAGAACAAATCCGAAGAAAGCAAAAAAGCCATGTCTCTTTGGAAAATAATCTTTTTTATTTTTCCAAAAATAAGATACATTTAATGTGCCCGTCGCGACGTTTCGACCTGCATGGGTCTTCTTCAGGCAAAGGCACAGTAAAGAATGACTGTTGGCTGTGAGGTATGTTCCTCTGTTTTGCTCAACAGACAAAGGAGACAATGGGCAGTGAGTGCTCCCCATCTGTCTCCCATTGTCTGCAGGGGCGGGGCCCGACCCTCCATTGTCTGGAGGGGCGGGCCCATACATGACTTCCAAGAGCACAGTCCATGTATCAGGTTCACAAGTGCCTGGACCCCTACGGCCAGTAGAGGGGGCGGTTGTTTCCCCTTTTGCCATGTCACCCCTGGCCTGCAGGAGCAGGCTCTCAGTTTAAAAATTGTGGCCAAGAGCACCGGCTGTGTAGCGGGCTCACAAGCGCCTGGCTGTGTAGCGGGCTCACAAGCGCCTGGACCCCTTTGGCCAGGAGAGGAGGCAGATGCTGCCACAATTTACTGAGTAAAATTGGAAGTGAGCTATTCTGGATGTTTTTAAGGGCCAAATATCCCATGTTAGGTTTAGGGCCAAATTATCCCGTGTTAGGGTTAGGGCCAAAATATTCTGGATTAGGGTTAGAGCCAAACTCTTCTGGTTTAGGTTTAGGGCCAACTCTTCCGGTTTAGGGTTAGGGCCAAATCATTTAGGGTCAGGATTAGGTTGCAAGATAACCCTCATTAGGGTTAGGGCCAAAATATTCCGGGTTAGGGTTAGGGCCAAACTCTTCTGGGTTAGGTTTAGGGCCAAATCTTCCGGGTTAGGGTTAGGGCCAAATCATTTCGGGTCAGGATTAGATTGCAAAATAACCCGTATTAGGGTTAGGGCCAAAATAACCCGGGTTATGTTTAGGGTTAACATACACCGGGATGGGGTTATAATACATCAAATTTGGGTTCAATTCTAGCCATCAGGTAAGTATCACAATTGGTATCAGAAAAAGCACTAAGTGTACAGTTCAATACACATTTGGCATCAAGGTGAGTATCAATTGTACATTACATTCACAGTTGGTATCCAGGTGAGTATTAATTGCACATTTCATTCACATTTGGCATCAAGGTGAGTATTAGTTGTACATGTCATTCACATTTGGCATCAGGGTGAGTATTAATTGATACATTTTCTCCTGCAGATGACTGTCCCAGATGATGTGGCCTGGATCCCTGAGACCCGAGCCGCTGGCCAACCGTGGGACCTAAGTGGTTACTGATGTGAATAAAGATGTGGTTTTCTTGACTTCTTTGTCTTTATTTTGGGGTGTATGGTGACCCCAAACCGTGGCGCTGCAACAGGCTGCTGGGGGGTTGACGTTGTCACCGGTGTCGTGCGAGAGTCTGCATGTGGGGGGCTTTCCGGTTCCACCAAGTCCTCTCGCTCCTCCAAGACCACAGGGAACGTATGGTCTCCTGCATCGATGGCGACGGCCTCCTCCTCCCTCACGTCGTCTTTCCTGCCGATGCCCCTGGTTCGGGGTCGTGGTGGTTGGGGTGACCGGGTCGGTGGGGGTGTGAGAATCAGGATCTGGTCCCCGCCGTCTCCTTCCACCGGTGCGGTAGACCAGCACCCGGTCAGGGCCGTCCCGGTGGCCACCGGTGGTGCAGTGCTGCCGAGGGGGGGTGGTAGAGGTGGGGAAGGTGGTGGTGTGGCCGGCTCCGCCAAGACCTCTGCCAGGTCCAGTCCGAGTCCGGGAGCGGAACGTGGGTTCAGAGGTCCCGGTGCGGGTCCGTGCCGTTGGGGCACTGGTGCTGGAATGGGAGTGTCGGTCTCGCTCCCATCCTCACTGTCCGGGTAGTCCGCCTGTAGCTGAAGACCGTGGATGAGGGTTTGCTCGACCTCGTCCGTGGTGCCCCTGTCGAGACGCGGGAGGTTTTTGTTGGCCCATCTTTTTGCCACTTCAAAAGGCCCCCTCCAATTTTCCGGGGTCAAAAGGGGCTCAGTGTCCTCCAACATGGTATCCAGACTCACCCGGTAGTGTTCCGAGAGGATCGACAGGGTCTTGGTACCCCAGTCTTGGGCATTTTTCCGGATCCGGTCTCGGGTCTCCTCCGTGAGTCCCGCAGGTTTGATCATGGAGCTCAAGGTGTCCACCATGCGAGCGATCACCTTTGGCCCAGCCTGGAGCTCCCCAGAACACACAATTTGGCCGTGGTGCACCGCTCTCATGATGCCGTACATCCCACGAGCCATGCGTCCAAATTCGGGGTCGGCGGCTGTTCTGGGCTGTCGTGGCGGTGACCTCATCTGACCAGGAGCGGGAGCCCGATGTCCTCCGCCGGTCACTGCTGCTCTGGGCTGTCGTGGGGGCGACCTCATCCGACCAGTAGAGGGAGCCCGACGTCCTCTGCCGGTCACTGCTGCTCTGGGCTGTCGTGGTGGCGACCTCCTCCGACCAGTAGAGGGAGCCCGACGTTCTCTGCCGGTCACTGCTGCTCTGGACTGTCGTGGTGGCGACCTCATCCGACCAGTAGAGGGAGCCCGACGTTCTCTGCAGGTCACTGCTGCTCTGGGCTGTCGTGGTGGCGACCTCATCCGACCAGTAGAGGGAGCCCGACGTCCTCTGCTGGCCACTGTTGCATATGTCTGGCCGTGCATATGGTTATATCTCCTAGGCTGTCTGGAGGGAGTAGGGAAGTGGGGATGTGTGTGGGAGACCCATCCCGAAGGCGGCACAGGCGGGTTAGGTTCAGTGAACTGATACTCCCCACCGAATGAACGGCGGGAAGAAGGAGCACGGGCCCTCCTCCAGGGTTCAGGTCTCCCCGTCCAACCCCACTCTCCCCTGTCATGCCCCTGGCGGCCGGAATCCGCATGAGGCCCGTTCTGGGGGCGGCCTCGTCGTCTCCTCCGGCGGCTGACCAGGGACCAACCGTACTGATCTGTGCTCATCTTTAGGACTTCGGATTAAAAATGGTCCTTTGGAAAAAAGCTTTTAGTCCAAGAAGGCAAAAAGATAATGCTCCTCTGGAAAGAACTCCCTTTTAATCCAAGGGTAAGTCCGAAAGAACTGCTTTTAATCCAAGAACAAATCCGAAGAAAGCAAAAAAGCCATGTCTCTTTGGAAAATAATCTTTTTTATTTTTCCAAAAATAAGATACATTTAATGTGCCCGTCGCGACGTTTCGACCTGCATGGGTCTTCTTCAGGCAAAGGCACAGTAAAGAATGACTGTTGGCTGTGAGGTATGTTCCTCTGTTTTGCTCAACAGACAAAGGAGACAATGGGCAGTGAGTGCTCCCCATCTGTCTCCCATTGTCTGCAGGGGCGGGGCCCGACCCTCCATTGTCTGGAGGGGCGGGCCCATACATGACTTCCAAGAGCACAGTCCATGTATCAGGTTCACAAGTGCCTGGACCCCTACGGCCAGTAGAGGGGGCGGTTGTTTCCCCTTTTGCCATGTCACCCCTGGCCTGCAGGAGCAGGCTCTCAGTTTAAAAATTGTGGCCAAGAGCACCGGCTGTGTAGCGGGCTCACAAGCGCCTGGCTGTGTAGCGGGCTCACAAGCGCCTGGACCCCTTTGGCCAGGAGAGGAGGCAGATGCTGCCACAATTTACTGAGTAAAATTGGAAGTGAGCTATTCTGGATGTTTTTAAGGGCCAAATATCCCATGTTAGGTTTAGGGCCAAATTATCCCGTGTTAGGGTTAGGGCCAAAATATTCTGGATTAGGGTTAGAGCCAAACTCTTCTGGTTTAGGTTTAGGGCCAACTCTTCCGGTTTAGGGTTAGGGCCAAATCATTTAGGGTCAGGATTAGGTTGCAAGATAACCCTCATTAGGGTTAGGGCCAAAATATTCCGGGTTAGGGTTAGGGCCAAACTCTTCTGGGTTAGGTTTAGGGCCAAATCTTCCGGGTTAGGGTTAGGGCCAAATCATTTCGGGTCAGGATTAGATTGCAAAATAACCCGTATTAGGGTTAGGGCCAAAATAACCCGGGTTATGTTTAGGGTTAACATACACCGGGATGGGGTTATAATACATCAAATTTGGGTTCAATTCTAGCCATCAGGTAAGTATCACAATTGGTATCAGAAAAAGCACTAAGTGTACAGTTCAATACACATTTGGCATCAAGGTGAGTATCAATTGTACATTACATTCACAGTTGGTATCCAGGTGAGTATTAATTGCACATTTCATTCACATTTGGCATCAAGGTGAGTATTAGTTGTACATGTCATTCACATTTGGCATCAGGGTGAGTATTAATTGATACATTTTCTCCTGCAGATGACTGTCCCAGATGATGTGGCCTGGATCCCTGAGACCCGAGCCGCTGGCCAACCGTGGGACCTAAGTGGTTACTGATGTGAATAAAGATGTGGTTTTCTTGACTTCTTTGTCTTTATTTTGGGGTGTATGGTGACCCCAAACCGTGGCGCTGCAACAGGCTGCTGGGGGGTTGACGTTGTCACCGGTGTCGTGCGAGAGTCTGCATGTGGGGGGCTTTCCGGTTCCACCAAGTCCTCTCGCTCCTCCAAGACCACAGGGAACGTATGGTCTCCTGCATCGATGGCGACGGCCTCCTCCTCCCTCACGTCGTCTTTCCTGCCGATGCCCCTGGTTCGGGGTCGTGGTGGTTGGGGTGACCGGGTCGGTGGGGGTGTGAGAATCAGGATCTGGTCCCCGCCGTCTCCTTCCACCGGTGCGGTAGACCAGCACCCGGTCAGGGCCGTCCCGGTGGCCACCGGTGGTGCAGTGCTGCCGAGGGGGGGTGGTAGAGGTGGGGAAGGTGGTGGTGTGGCCGGCTCCGCCAAGACCTCTGCCAGGTCCAGTCCGAGTCCGGGAGCGGAACGTGGGTTCAGAGGTCCCGGTGCGGGTCCGTGCCGTTGGGGCACTGGTGCTGGAATGGGAGTGTCGGTCTCGCTCCCATCCTCACTGTCCGGGTAGTCCGCCTGTAGCTGAAGACCGTGGATGAGGGTTTGCTCGACCTCGTCCGTGGTGCCCCTGTCGAGACGCGGGAGGTTTTTGTTGGCCCATCTTTTTGCCACTTCAAAAGGCCCCCTCCAATTTTCCGGGGTCAAAAGGGGCTCAGTGTCCTCCAACATGGTATCCAGACTCACCCGGTAGTGTTCCGAGAGGATCGACAGGGTCTTGGTACCCCAGTCTTGGGCATTTTTCCGGATCCGGTCTCGGGTCTCCTCCGTGAGTCCCGCAGGTTTGATCATGGAGCTCAAGGTGTCCACCATGCGAGCGATCACCTTTGGCCCAGCCTGGAGCTCCCCAGAACACACAATTTGGCCGTGGTGCACCGCTCTCATGATGCCGTACATCCCACGAGCCATGCGTCCAAATTCGGGGTCGGCGGCTGTTCTGGGCTGTCGTGGCGGTGACCTCATCTGACCAGGAGCGGGAGCCCGATGTCCTCCGCCGGTCACTGCTGCTCTGGGCTGTCGTGGGGGCGACCTCATCCGACCAGTAGAGGGAGCCCGACGTCCTCTGCCGGTCACTGCTGCTCTGGGCTGTCGTGGTGGCGACCTCCTCCGACCAGTAGAGGGAGCCCGACGTTCTCTGCCGGTCACTGCTGCTCTGGACTGTCGTGGTGGCGACCTCATCCGACCAGTAGAGGGAGCCCGACGTTCTCTGCAGGTCACTGCTGCTCTGGGCTGTCGTGGTGGCGACCTCATCCGACCAGTAGAGGGAGCCCGACGTCCTCTGCTGGCCACTGTTGCATATGTCTGGCCGTGCATATGGTTATATCTCCTAGGCTGTCTGGAGGGAGTAGGGAAGTGGGGATGTGTGTGGGAGACCCATCCCGAAGGCGGCACAGGCGGGTTAGGTTCAGTGAACTGATACTCCCCACCGAATGAACGGCGGGAAGAAGGAGCACGGGCCCTCCTCCAGGGTTCAGGTCTCCCCGTCCAACCCCACTCTCCCCTGTCATGCCCCTGGCGGCCGGAATCCGCATGAGGCCCGTTCTGGGGGCGGCCTCGTCGTCTCCTCCGGCGGCTGACCAGGGACCAACCGTACTGATCTGTGCTCATCTTTAGGACTTCGGATTAAAAATGGTCCTTTGGAAAAAAGCTTTTAGTCCAAGAAGGCAAAAAGATAATGCTCCTCTGGAAAGAACTCCCTTTTAATCCAAGGGTAAGTCCGAAAGAACTGCTTTTAATCCAAGAACAAATCCGAAGAAAGCAAAAAAGCCATGTCTCTTTGGAAAATAATCTTTTTTATTTTTCCAAAAATAAGATACATTTAATGTGCCCGTCGCGACGTTTCGACCTGCATGGGTCTTCTTCAGGCAAAGGCACAGTAAAGAATGACTGTTGGCTGTGAGGTATGTTCCTCTGTTTTGCTCAACAGACAAAGGAGACAATGGGCAGTGAGTGCTCCCCATCTGTCTCCCATTGTCTGCAGGGGCGGGGCCCGACCCTCCATTGTCTGGAGGGGCGGGCCCATACATGACTTCCAAGAGCACAGTCCATGTATCAGGTTCACAAGTGCCTGGACCCCTACGGCCAGTAGAGGGGGCGGTTGTTTCCCCTTTTGCCATGTCACCCCTGGCCTGCAGGAGCAGGCTCTCAGTTTAAAAATTGTGGCCAAGAGCACCGGCTGTGTAGCGGGCTCACAAGCGCCTGGCTGTGTAGCGGGCTCACAAGCGCCTGGACCCCTTTGGCCAGGAGAGGAGGCAGATGCTGCCACAATTTACTGAGTAAAATTGGAAGTGAGCTATTCTGGATGTTTTTAAGGGCCAAATATCCCATGTTAGGTTTAGGGCCAAATTATCCCGTGTTAGGGTTAGGGCCAAAATATTCTGGATTAGGGTTAGAGCCAAACTCTTCTGGTTTAGGTTTAGGGCCAACTCTTCCGGTTTAGGGTTAGGGCCAAATCATTTAGGGTCAGGATTAGGTTGCAAGATAACCCTCATTAGGGTTAGGGCCAAAATATTCCGGGTTAGGGTTAGGGCCAAACTCTTCTGGGTTAGGTTTAGGGCCAAATCTTCCGGGTTAGGGTTAGGGCCAAATCATTTCGGGTCAGGATTAGATTGCAAAATAACCCGTATTAGGGTTAGGGCCAAAATAACCCGGGTTATGTTTAGGGTTAACATACACCGGGATGGGGTTATAATACATCAAATTTGGGTTCAATTCTAGCCATCAGGTAAGTATCACAATTGGTATCAGAAAAAGCACTAAGTGTACAGTTCAATACACATTTGGCATCAAGGTGAGTATCAATTGTACATTACATTCACAGTTGGTATCCAGGTGAGTATTAATTGCACATTTCATTCACATTTGGCATCAAGGTGAGTATTAGTTGTACATGTCATTCACATTTGGCATCAGGGTGAGTATTAATTGATACATTTTCTCCTGCAGATGACTGTCCCAGATGATGTGGCCTGGATCCCTGAGACCCGAGCCGCTGGCCAACCGTGGGACCTAAGTGGTTACTGATGTGAATAAAGATGTGGTTTTCTTGACTTCTTTGTCTTTATTTTGGGGTGTATGGTGACCCCAAACCGTGGCGCTGCAACAGGCTGCTGGGGGGTTGACGTTGTCACCGGTGTCGTGCGAGAGTCTGCATGTGGGGGGCTTTCCGGTTCCACCAAGTCCTCTCGCTCCTCCAAGACCACAGGGAACGTATGGTCTCCTGCATCGATGGCGACGGCCTCCTCCTCCCTCACGTCGTCTTTCCTGCCGATGCCCCTGGTTCGGGGTCGTGGTGGTTGGGGTGACCGGGTCGGTGGGGGTGTGAGAATCAGGATCTGGTCCCCGCCGTCTCCTTCCACCGGTGCGGTAGACCAGCACCCGGTCAGGGCCGTCCCGGTGGCCACCGGTGGTGCAGTGCTGCCGAGGGGGGGTGGTAGAGGTGGGGAAGGTGGTGGTGTGGCCGGCTCCGCCAAGACCTCTGCCAGGTCCAGTCCGAGTCCGGGAGCGGAACGTGGGTTCAGAGGTCCCGGTGCGGGTCCGTGCCGTTGGGGCACTGGTGCTGGAATGGGAGTGTCGGTCTCGCTCCCATCCTCACTGTCCGGGTAGTCCGCCTGTAGCTGAAGACCGTGGATGAGGGTTTGCTCGACCTCGTCCGTGGTGCCCCTGTCGAGACGCGGGAGGTTTTTGTTGGCCCATCTTTTTGCCACTTCAAAAGGCCCCCTCCAATTTTCCGGGGTCAAAAGGGGCTCAGTGTCCTCCAACATGGTATCCAGACTCACCCGGTAGTGTTCCGAGAGGATCGACAGGGTCTTGGTACCCCAGTCTTGGGCATTTTTCCGGATCCGGTCTCGGGTCTCCTCCGTGAGTCCCGCAGGTTTGATCATGGAGCTCAAGGTGTCCACCATGCGAGCGATCACCTTTGGCCCAGCCTGGAGCTCCCCAGAACACACAATTTGGCCGTGGTGCACCGCTCTCATGATGCCGTACATCCCACGAGCCATGCGTCCAAATTCGGGGTCGGCGGTTAGGGTTAGGGTTAGGGTTAGGGTTAGGTGAAGTATTCTGATCCTCCCGTCCGAATAAACGGGCGAGAGTAGATGCACGGTCCATCCTCCGGCAGGACTCCCACCCCAACACCTCTCTCTCCCTCATATTCCGTGTTTATAATTTGGGCTCATCTGTCCCTGTTAAATGTTAGTTCCTCTCTGATTTTTTTTGTCTTTTTTTGTTTTTTTGTTACAGGAGGAGACAGATCCCTGCATGAAAAAAATAAGAAGAAAAAAAATAAAAATAAAAAGTGACTAGATTGTCATTAAAAAAAATATATGACCGGTTTGTTCTGTGCCTGTCGCAACGTTTCGACCTGTTTGGTCTTCATCAGGCGTAGGCACGAAAGAAAAATAAAATAAAATAAAAGAAAAGTGGTCCCCTCGCGGTCTACGAGTGTTTTTTTGCTTTGCTGAGCAGCTCCTTCTTGCTCTGTGTCAGCAGACCGAATGAAGACAGGGGGGCCTCTGCCTCTGCTCCTATTTATGGAGTCTCCCTGTCGTGTGGGGGCGTGGCTTCTGGAGCTTCCCTCCCATTGGCTGTTATCCCCGCGCAGCGGTTTGCCCCATGAAATTTCACAGTCCACGGCTTTGCTCTGTCTTATGGGTTTTTCTCTATCCTTCGGCTCGGTTTTGCCTTCCCTTTTTGGGTCCCCTGGCTTAGTCCTGTGGATTTCTTTTTCCCTCTGACTCTGCTTTGCCTGATGGACTGTTTGTCTGTCGACCGTACCTTTCTGCGCGGGGGCCTGGCTTTTTGGAGCTTCTATTCCGTTGGCCATTTTTCGTACCTCCCCATTTTAGTCCTCGTAACTTCTCCAATGTGTTACGGTATCCAAATATATTTTCAAATTCAATGGACCACTGTTTCTGTTATTTTTTTTAAATTTATTTAAAAAAATATAGGGATCTGATTTTTATTTAAAAAAAATTTTTTATATCCCGTATTAGGGTTAGGGGCCAAATTATTCCGTATTATGGTTAGGGGCCAAATTATTCCGTATTATAGTTAGGGTCAAATTAAGTTATCCCGTGCTAGGGTTAGGGGCCAAATTATCCCGTATTAGGGTTAGGGGCCAAATTCTCCCGTGTTAGGGTTAGGGGCCAAATTATCCCGTGTTAGGGTTAGGGCCAAAGTCCCCTAGGTTAGGGTTAGGGCCAAAGTCCCCTAGGTTAGGGTTAGGGGCCAAATTAGGGTTAGGGTTAGGGTTAGGGTTAGGGTTAGGGTTAGGGTTAGGGGGTTAGGGGGTTAGGGGGTTAGGGTTAGGGTTAGGGGGTTAGAGGGTTAGGGTTAGGGTTAGGGTTAGGGTTAGGGTTAGGTGAAGTATTCTGATCCTCCCGTCCGAATAAACGGGCGAGAGTAAATGCACGGTCCATCCTCCGGCAGGACTCCCACCCCAACACCTCTCTCTCCCTCATATTCCGTGTTTATATAGGGTTAGGGTTAGGGTTAGGGTTAGGGTTAGGGTTAGGGTAGGTTAGGGTTAGGTTAGGGTTAGGGTTAGGGTTAGGGTTAGGTTCAGTGAACTGATACTCCCCACCGAATGAACGGCGGGGAGAAGGAGCACGGGCCCTCCTCCAGGATTCAGGTCTCCCCGTCCAACCCCACTCTCCCCTATCATGCCCCTGGCGGCCGGAATCCGCATGAGGCCCGGTCTGGGGGCGGCCTCCTCTCCTCCGGCGGCTGACCAGGGACCAACCGCCCTGATCTGTGCTCATTTTTAGGACTCCGGATTAAAAATGGTCCTTTGGAAAAAAGCTTTTAATCCAAGAAGGCAAAAAGGTAATGCTCCTCTGGAAAGAACTCCCTTTTAATCCAAGGATAAATCCGAAAGAACTGCTTTTAATCCAAGAATAAATCCAAGAATAAATCCGAAGAAAGCAAAAAAGCCATGTCTCTTTGGAAAATAATCTTTTTTATTTATTTTTCCAAAAATAAAATACATTTAATGTGCCCGTCGCGACGTTTCGACCTCTATGGGTCTTCTTCAGGCAAAGGCACAGTAAAGGGTTAGGGTTAGGGTTAGGGTTAGGGTTAGGGTTAGGGTTAGGGGGTTAGGGGGTTAGGGGGTTAGGGGGTTAGGGTTAGGGTTAGGGTTTAGGGTTTAGGGTTAGGGTTAGGGTTAGGGTTTAGGGTTAGGGTTTAGGGTTTAGGGTTAGGGTTAGGGTTAGGTTAGGGTTAGGGTTAGGGTTAGGGTTAGGGTTAGGGGTTAGGGTTAGGGTTAGGGTTAGGTTCAGTGAACTGATACTTCCCACCGAATGAACAGGGTTAGGGTTAGGGTTAGGGTTAGGGTTAGGGTTAGGGTTAGGGTTAACAAACTGATCCCCCCCTCCGAATGAACGGTGGGAAGGTGGAGCACGGGCCTTCCTCCAGGTAGGTCTCCCAGTCCAACCCCATTTCTTCCTGTCTTGCATTTCGCGGCCTGAATCGGTATGAGGCCTGGCCTGGGGACGGTCCCGTCCTCTCCGGTGGCTGACCAGGGTCCAACCGCGTTGATCTGCGCTCATACTTTTTCAGGTAAGAGGGTTAAAAATCAAATAAAAACAAAATTCCGAAAAGAAAAGAAAACAAAGCAAAAGAAAAGTATTGTGCCTGTCGCGACGTTTCGACTGCTGTGAGGTTAGGGTTAGGGTTAGGGTTAGGGT
>NW_027185270.1:217500-219109 GCF_022577435.1 Embiotoca jacksoni
GGGTTAGGGTTAGGGTTAGGGTTAGGGTTAGGGTTAGGGTTAGGGTTAGGGTTAGGGTTAGGGTTAGGGTTAGGGTTAGGGTTAGGGTTAGGGTTAGGGTTAGGGTTAGGGTTAGGGTTAGGGTTAGGGTTAGGGTTAGGGTTAGGGTTAGGGTTAGGGTTAGGGTTAGGGTTAGGGTTAGGGTTAGGGTTAGGGTTAGGGTTAGGGTTAGGGTTAGGGTTAGGGTTAGGGTTAGGGTTAGGGTTAGGGTTAGGGTTAGGGTTAGGGTTAGGGTTAGGGTTAGGGTTAGGGTTAGGGTTAGGGTTAGGGTTAGGGTTAGGGTTAGGGTTAGGGTTAGGGTTAGGGTTAGGGTTAGGGTTAGGGTTAGGGTTAGGGTTAGGGTTAGGGTTAGGGTTAGGGTTAGGGTTAGGGTTAGGGTTAGGGTTAGGGTTAGGGTTAGGGTTAGGGTTAGGGTTAGGGTTAGGGTTAGGGTTAGGGTTAGGGTTAGGGTTAGGGTTAGGGTTAGGGTTAGGGTTAGGGTTAGGGTTAGGGTTAGGGTTAGGGTTAGGGTTAGGGTTAGGGTTAGGGTTAGGGTTAGGGTTAGGGTTAGGGTTAGGGTTAGGGTTAGGGTTAGGGTTAGGGTTAGGGTTAGGGTTAGGGTTAGGGTTAGGGTTAGGGTTAGGGTTAGGGTTAGGGTTAGGGTTAGGGTTAGGGTTAGGGTTAGGGTTAGGGTTAGGGTTAGGGTTAGGGTTAGGGTTAGGGTTAGGGTTAGGGTTAGGGTTAGGGTTAGGGTTAGGGTTAGGGTTAGGGTTAGGGTTAGGGTTAGGGTTAGGGTTAGGGTTAGGGTTAGGGTTAGGGTTAGGGTTAGGGTTAGGGTTAGGGTTAGGGTTAGGGTTAGGGTTAGGGTTAGGGTTAGGGTTAGGGTTAGGGTTAGGGTTAGGGTTAGGGTTAGGGTTAGGGTTAGGGTTAGGGTTAGGGTTAGGGTTAGGGTTAGGGTTAGGGTTAGGGTTAGGGTTAGGGTTAGGGTTAGGGTTAGGGTTAGGGTTAGGGTTAGGGTTAGGGTTAGGGTTAGGGTTAGGGTTAGGGTTAGGGTTAGGGTTAGGGTTAGGGTTAGGGTTAGGGTTAGGGTTAGGGTTAGGGTTAGGGTTAGGGTTAGGGTTAGGGTTAGGGTTAGGGTTAGGGTTAGGGTTAGGGTTAGGGTTAGGGTTAGGGTTAGGGTTAGGGTTAGGGTTAGGGTTAGGGTTAGGGTTAGGGTTAGGGTTAGGGTTAGGGTTAGGGTTAGGGTTAGGGTTAGGGTTAGGGTTAGGGTTAGGGTTAGGGTTAGGGTTAGGGTTAGGGTTAGGGTTAGGGTTAGGGTTAGGGTTAGGGTTAGGGTTAGGGTTAGGGTTAGGGTTAGGGTTAGGGTTAGGGTTAGGGTTAGGGTTAGGGTTAGGGTTAGGGTTAGGGTTAGGGTTAGGGTTAGGGTTAGGTTAGGGTTAGGGTTAGGGTTAGGGTTAGGGTTAGGGATATGTTAGGTTAGGGTTAGTGGTTAAGGGTTTAGGGTTTAGGGTATAGGGATAGGTTAGGGTTAGGGTTTAGTGGTTTAGCGTTTAGGATTAATGGTTAGGGTTAAAAGGATGTTAGGGTTAGG
>NW_027185271.1:5000-65000 GCF_022577435.1 Embiotoca jacksoni
ACAACTTCACAATCAGTATTGAAACAGCACATGAACACATGAAAAATATTTACTGTTAAGTTGAACAATGAAGCTTTACAAGTATCAAACATTTACAACTTTTTGTCACCTCTTTAGCACTTATTAAAAATAAACAGTTCAATCTCTCAGTAATGACCAAATAGAAAAATATTAACACTTAACAATGTAGTAATGTACCAAATTGATATTATTAATGATGTCTATCATCTTATCATCTCAGCACGAGTTACTCAGAGATGTCAGTGACGAGTGTTGCTCAACAAACTAGCAGCCAAAGACATGAGCAGACACACAGACAGACACACAGACAGACACACAGACAGACATACAGACAGACACACAGACAGACAATGAAAAAACAAGAGAATAACAACGTTGACAGTTTCCATGTTTTCAGGAGATCTCATTATACCGACTGAAACAATCTACCAATCAGAGCCCTTGTTGGGGGCGTGGCTGTAACACGTGCTCGTTGTGAAGTTCTTGTTGCTGCAGCTGAGGGAAGGAAGGAAGGAAGGGTTACTAGAGTTTCACTCTGTCCATCTTAAATGTGTAAAGCAGGTTATGCTAAAGTCATGTGCAACCATAGTTAGCTGTAGAAAGGATGATGTCATTGTGTAATGACTGAGTGGATGGATTACAATTTATCTTCAAAACTCATCTATATAGTGAACTTTGGGGACGTCCCCCATTTCCATGGGTTAGGGTTATATATATATATATATATATATATGTGGGTTGTATATATGAATAAATAAACACATCAGATCTGACCAGCAGGTGTTGATTCCTACCTTGTGAGACTTCCTGTTGTTATGAGGTGGAGTATAACAGGACCCAAATGCAGGCTCACAGACTCGGTATCATTTCAAAATACAGTCTTTATTCCAAAAAACAAACAAACAAAAGGTGGCACCTACAGTGTCTATTTCCTTCCAAGTCAGAAGGGCAACTCAACCGAATGATCCGGGGAGACGAAGCCAGCAGGACAGCGGACAGGACCGCTGGAAAAACTAAGTCTCAGGAGGAACAGGAACAGGACACACAGGTGACAGACGGGTGACTGGCGGTCCTTGCGGTGATCAACAGGCACTCGCAGTAACTCTCGCAGTTAGCTGTTGCTAGTACTATCTATTAGTAATGAACCGACAACCAGAGGAGTGCAGGGGCAGGGTACATATAGTCCGGGGAGGTGATCAGGGAGATGCAGCACACCTGCAGGTGGTGATCTGGGGTGAGTGGCTGCAGCTGCTGGGATCGGTGAGGGGCGTGGCCACGGGAGGTGAGAAGAGGAGGACAAAGAACACATTGGAGGACAATTACAAACAGACAGGGGAATGAGGGGACACAGGAGGAGAGGTGGTCGGGGGTAAAACAGAGGACAACAGGAATCCTGACACTTGTAGATGAGCTGGTTGTCTCTGATGGTGAACCAGCATCTGAAACATGTTACAGAGTGTTTAAACATACGTGTTATCATGAACCACGTGATGAAGATGAACTGTGTCGGCACATTTTCCAGGTTTTGGATCTCTTCCTGGAGCGCTTGAACAGGTATCCCTGGATGATGTCATCACTCCCAGGACACGGGCTGACCATAGGCTCACCTGAAGCATCCTGAACACACACACACACACACACACACACACACACATTGACAGGTGTAGAGTCTCACTCTCTGCTGGACCAGCAGGTGTTGGTTCTCCAGGTCTTTCCTCTGAGCTGCACAGTGGGCCGACAGCTGAGGACAGACACAAGGAGAACGGTCAGTCCACAGTCACTCATATGGGTCAGAGAAGGATCAGTCCCCTTCACCTAACCTCTAACCCTAACCCATGGCCCGAAACATAAAATTGGGATTATAAAACTAAATACAGATCCCTATTGGAAAAAAAAAAACAGTGGTCCATAAAATGAAAGAACATCATTACAAACAGTAAGCAGTGTGAAAAAGGCAAAAACTTAGGAGAAAAACAAATCGTTCCTCCAAAAGCTGGCCACCTCGTAAATGCATAAATTTCGGGGTCTCCAAGAGGAACAGGGAAATCGGCCAACGGACAAAATTAAGAAGACACATACAAGTCGAAACGTTGCAAGAGGTACAGGATTAAAGACAATTTCTCTCAATGTTTTTAGAAGGCAAACACCAGTCTCTTTTCATTTTATTTTTTTATTTTGGGATCTGTACCTACTTACCATAAAAACAAAATCATATATACTTACCATGAACAGGAATTAAAAGCCCAAACGGGATCCTCATCCGTCGCTGTGGAGGACGAGACTGTCCCCTGGCCACATGGACGAGGAAGTACGAGCAAGGGACACTTGATGTGAGGGAGTGGGGCTGGGGGGGGATACCTGCCTGGGGAGATACCTGCCTGGGGGCAGGACCGTGCATCCCCTAACGTGCGTTGAGTCGGACGGGAGGATCAGTCCCCTTCACCTAACCCTAACCCGAACAATTTACATGATTAGAATAGTTTAAGTTAAATAGGGCATCGCTGCTCAATCGGCCAAAGAAATGATTAAAATCTGGCGAAATAAACATTGTCCTTTAAATATATTTATATTAAATATAGGGTTAGGGTTACTTATATATGTATTTATATATTTATATTAAATATATTTAATCCCCTTGGGGATTAATAAAGTAACTACCTACCTACCTACCTACCTACCTAACTTTCATTTTGAAAAGCTATTAATCGAACCGGAAGTGCCTACCCGTTGACCCGGAATTGGTTTCCATCGGTGTGATGTTGGAACAATTGGAAATGTGGTGCTGACTTTATGCACAATTGGAAAAGAACCACGTTTGAATTGCTGCAATCAACGTTATTGAAAGACAGTGAATGAAAGCTGCTCGGTAAGTTGACCACGCAGCGGGAACGGAAGAAGAGGCGCGCTGAGCCGGTCGTTAACGGCCAGGTGTCTAATGTCCGCCGCACCAGCGGCTGTAAACAACACAGCTCAGCTAGCTGGCTGTCGACACCGTTGGGCGCTTACAGCTGGCTCATTCAGTACTTTTAAGATGCACCCTGAAAATAGAGGCTTTCTCATTAGTCTTAATGTATTCTCGCAAAGTTATAAACTAGAAATACGATATATTTATTGCGATGTTAGTTAGCATGTAGCATTAGCTGACGTTACGTGGTGTGAGCTAACCCTGCTGCTGCGCGCCTGCTTTGCTTTCGGTTGGACAGATGTGACTCTGGCTTGTGTCCACCATGAGTAACAGTCACCCTTTGCGTCCACTGGCTTCCGTGTCGGAGATCGACCACATCCACCTGCTGTCGGAGCAGCTCGGAGCCCTGGTGCTCGGCGAGGAGTACAGCGACGTCACCTTCATCGTGGAGGGGAAGCGCTTCCCGGCGCACCGGGTCATCCTGGCAGCTCGCTGTCACTACTTCAGGTCATTTCAAATGTCTGGGCTCAGGTTACACTACTTCTGTTAGTCACACTGCACGTCCTTAGCTTATAAAGGAAATCGGGAGGTAAAGACATCCAGATTTTCAGTACCTATACCGACACATTAACCTGCTCTGAGTTCAATTGCCAGCTAGCACTGTCAGGTTCACGTTTCAATAAAACATCACTGTGCACTCTATAATATAATTGTTTGAAACAATGAAAACTCAATCCAAGGATACCCACATATTTACAAACACACACGCAACGGCCATAAGCCTGTCTGAGATTTCCTTGGAGTCAGGTTGGGAAAGGACCGTAACCCTCGATAAAGGAAGATAAAGAAGGATTCCACCACGAGGGCAGTTCTCTTCTTTGTACCTGATACTGGCTCACTTGTCAGGGCAAACTACACTACAAAGAATCATGAAAAACAACGGAAAGAGCAGTGAAAGGACCAGCGATGGTCTATAAGGAAACTAATTCACCCTCTTAAAAACACCATTTTAGGAATACTTAAACTCGTTCCTTCGTGTTAAGAATTACACAATTAAGCTTGAAAAACCTGGTACGTTGATCTCGTTTCAAACCTACTACCAGCTGCCTTACACTTACCAGGAAAGCAGGTCTAAACTCATGGAAACAGTACACATCTCACACATTGAAACCTGACAATATCAAACCCTAAACACAACAAACAGCCTTAAGGCTACCAGCTTTTCCTGCATGAGATGAGGTGTTCACTTGCCTCACTCCACCAGGCTGAACCAACAATCACAACCAGTGTTCGCCCTGCAGGAAGCCCTCCATGTGCAAACCTCACCTCTTGATGGACAACCCATTTTTCATTTGGTACCACCTGCTGCATTTATGCTACCTTTGTAAATCTCACACGTGCATTGGTAGGTCCATCCTTGTAACTACTCAAGTCCACAAAACTGTCTCTTCAGACTTGAGCTGAAACAATAACACTTTGTTTTTTGTTTAAGTTTGATAACCTTCAAATTGTTGAGACATTTTTCAGCTCTAATGTCCCATGCCTCATAGTTACAGCTTCTCATATGTCATCTGATTTTATTCACCTCACATGATAGTCAATTTAACATTATTTCCCTATATTATTCCTGTAGACGGCCCACATAAAGGCAGACATTCTTCAAAGTTGTGTTTCTCTGTAGAGTTAGTTGTGTATTGATAATGTGGTCTTTCTCTGTATCTCGGGTTCGGTGTTCGTGTTGTATCAAACCAGCAAACTGACAGCTGTTTTCAAACATCATTTTTTGTCTGTGTGCTAAGAGCATTAAATACTTCATATGCATGTGATGTGAACCATGTTGATGTTGCCAGTTCTCTTATTCTTTCTGGTTTTCAGGAAGTATGTAGTGTTTGTAGCCTGTGGTTGAGACAGTGCAAAGCACTATAAACACTTCCTCTGTTTGGGTGTTCTGGCTGCTGTAGGGCCCTGCTATACGGTGGGATGAAAGAGTCTCAACCGCAGGCGGAGGTGTGTTTGGAGGAGACACGGGTGGAAGCCTTCTCGATGCTGCTAAACTACCTGTACACGGGCCGGGCCAGCCTCAGCTCTGCCCGGGAAGAGGTGCTGTTGGACTTCCTGGGCTTGGCTCACCGCTACGGCCTCCAGCCTCTGGAGGACTCCACCTCCGAGTTCCTCCGCACCATCCTGCATACCAACAACGTCTGCCTGGTTTTCGACGTGGCCAGTCTCTACTCTCTGAGCACGCTCAGTGCAGCCTGCTGTGCCTACATGGACAGACATGCACCTGAAGTGTTGAACTCTGACGGTTTCCTGTCACTGTCCAAGGTAAGAGGGGAAGGATGATGGAGTTGTGCAAGAAGAACTGTAATCAATTTTGCAGTTGCTTCATTCTAGCATGACAGTAGCTAGAACGTCTACTAGCTCTGTGATGGACATTAAGGGGTTTGACATAAACCTTACGTACAGTTTGGAAACATTTCAAAAGTTATGACGATAGTTTAGTCTTGGTTGTTGGGAGAGTTGAGAATAGAAAAGTGAAGATTGGAAATACAACTTCAATTGCCTTAAATTAATTAAAAAATGTCATCCCTAATTTTTCCGACTATTAATCTTACCTTACACATTTGTCTCTGCCCGTTACACTTTTTCTTTTGATAGTTTAGCTTCTTTGCCTGAAATGATTTTAGAGGAACCTTTGATTACAGACCGCTCTGCTGACCATGGTCCGGCGGGACTCGTTTGCTGCCAGTGAGAAGGAGATCTTCCAGGCCTTGTGCCGTTGGTGCCGGCAGCATGAGGACGGCGCCGACACACAGGAAGTGATGTCAGCAGTGCGGCTGCCGCTCATGACTCTGACTGAGATGCTGAACGTGGTTCGACCGACAGCCCTTTTGAGTCCAGACGACCTGCTGGACGCCATTAAGACTCGCTCTGAGAGCCGCAATATGGACCTTAACTACCGGGGAATGCTCAGTTAGTCCCATTGAAGTACTTATCAAGCATCAATCAAAAACTGAATATAGTTCATGTGTCGTAATGTGTGTATTTTTCCTTTGTTATGTGTTTGTTTACTGTAGTCATTTGCACTTTCTTTCATGTCTCTGTCTCTTGGTTTTCAGTCCCGGAGGAGAACATCGCCACCATGAAACATGGAGCTCAGGTGGTGAAAGGAGAGCTGAAGTCATCGCTGCTCGACGGAGACACCCAGAACTACGACCTGGACCACGGCTTCTCCAGACATCCCATCGAAGAGGACTGCCGCGCCGGGATCGAGGTCAAACTGGGTCAGCCGTCCATCATCAACCACATCCGCCTGCTACTGTGGGACAGAGACAGTCGGTAAGACACACCTGTCTGCGAAAACAGGAAAAACTGTCACAGTGGTGGTTGAACTTCTTCAGAAATGTGTAACGTAATTTACAATATATTTATTGAAAATTGCAGCACATATTAGAGTTCATTTTATTGTTGAAGTACAACTCCGTTTCCAAAAATGTTGAGATGCTGTGTAAAATTTAAATAAAAACAGGGTGTAATGATTTGAAAATCACATAAATCCATTAAAATTTCTCCGTTTCAACATTTGATATCTATTTTTTTTTTCAATTAAATATGGGTTTACATGATGCAAATAATTGTATTGTGGTTTTTATTGACATTTTCCACAGCGTCCCAACTTTTTAAGAAACGGGGTTGTAGATGACTGACTGCACTGATGGATTGTTGTAAATAATAATAAATAAACTCTTTTAACTTGATGAAAAAAGGGCCTATCTGAAGCACATCATAGTGTTTTTGGTGGGGTTTTTTTTTTAGCTCACCAAAGATAAAAGATCTGTCGTACAAACTGATTGTTGATTGATTTATTGATGTACTTGGATTTCTAAGCTGAGATGTCACATGTCTTAAGTAACATGTAGATAATTGTTTGCTTCTTAATGAACCTCATTTGACTGACTTGTCGTGATACTGATTTTATGAGTGTGATGGTTTGTTTACTGACTTCAGATATCACCTTTGATTATTGAAGGTCTTACTCGTACTATATCGAGGTCTCTATGGACGAGCTGGACTGGGAGCGTGTTGTGGACCACTCCAAGTACCTGTGCCGCTCGTGGCAGAATCTCTTCTTCACACCACGAGTGTGCAGGTAAACTAAGCTGAACCACATGGCTCCCACCAACACTCATTATTCCTTGGCCTAAGCTGTTGAGAACTTGACTGGTTTGCATGATATACCTGCACCCCACCTGCTTACAATAACACCATGCACTGACAGGGAATGATTCGGCTTTGTCTCACATTTTGGGAGCAGAATGAGTCGATACGAATTTGATTTAATCTCTTGTCATTTTTTCTCATCACATTTTACAGTGAATTTCTCCACTGTAGGATTAAAAAAAGTCAAATCTAATCTAATTTTAGTGCCATAACCTGCCTTCACCTGGTGTACCATCAGGGCCTGTAGTTGATTTGAATTATATAATCAGTGTTTAAAAAAACCAGGACAGAAAGTTAGATTTCCATAAATTTTTGGATAGTGTTTGGTTGTTCATGTTCAAATAGGATTGTTTCAACTTTGTCAGAGAAAGCAGTATAAAGTTGGAGACTCCAGATGTGGAATTCTGTGTGATGAGCATCACCAAAATATTAGTGTGAACAAACATCCTAACACATGGAAGTTAAGACTCAGAGTTGTCCTGAAGAATGCAGTTATGGTGTTGCACCGTCACTCCACTTCTGGGAAAATGGTTTAAATTTCACCATAAAACAAAAAACAAATATAAACACATTTGCAGCATAGTTTTGGGAAATTTATATTTCTACCGTTCACTGTATTTCTAACAAATCCCTGAAACTAACCTGCAAAAGGATTTTTCTTCCGTTCGTGTTTTGTAAAAGACATTCTAATGTAATATAACCAAATTTATAGTATTTTAGGTTCTTGTGTTAAAAGAGCACGTTGTAATGAGGTCATCATTTTTCACGTAATTGATTTTGTTGATAGTTCATATGTTTGAAAAAAACCTATGACAAGAAAAATTCAAGAAAGTCATAATTCCAACATAAAAGGGATAGATGAGATCCTCCAGGATAATAACAAATGTACCGAGTGTTTCATCTTGAATTTAAAGCCCTCAACTGTATATTAAAAAGATCCAACAGTATTTTGAAGGGCCTCTACCAGAGACAACAAGTTCTTCACATTAGTTTATACCTGGCTCACTGAAGGTTGAGTTAATGCGCTTTGGTTTTCCTGTCCTCTCATACCTGATGGTTGTTCTTTGTCTCAGGTATGTTCGCATTGTGGGAACTCACAACACAGTAAACAAGGTGTTCCACCTCGTGGCTTTTGAGTGCATGTTTACCAACCGCTCCTTTACCCTGGAGAACGGACTTCTGGGTAAGTGGTGTAGTTTATAGTTTGTTGTATTTCTGCGTGGATGAAAAAGATTTCACACATTTATCAGTTACACTACTTGTCCTTAGTTACATCCATGATCTGTGTCCCTCATCTTTCCATCCATGATATGTGTCCCTCATCTTTCCTATTGGTTGATTCTGATATCTGTGACTTTAAACTTATAAGTTACAAGTCAACTCAAACATGTGCAGATCATAGCATAACAAGTTTGAAACCCTGCCCCCGATGTCTGCAGTGCCCACTGAGAACGTGGCCACAATTGGCTCGTGTGCCAGTGTCGTCGAGGGTGTGAGTCGCAGCAGAAATGCCTTGCTCAACGGAGACACGCGCAACTACGACTGGGACTCTGGATACACATGCCATCAACTGGGCTCCGGGGCCATCGTCATCCAGCTAGCTCAGCCCTACTCTATAGGCTCTTTAAGGTAGATCCGCCTTGTCGTCGGCTCTGAGTAGGATTCATAAAGGAGTCAGAAATTTCTGCAGCTGGTCCAGTAATTCACGATTTACTGGTAATTAATCAAACTGATTTTAGCCACCTTTGCATTCAGGTAATTGTTGCCATACAGTGGCACATTTTTATTTACGCTTATTATGTGACATTACAGAATGAAATCATGACTTCAACAATAAATACAAATGAATTGTAGTTATGACTGTATTGAGCTAAAATGTAAAAAGAAACTTGAGTTGTATTTTGGTCATGAACACTATGTCACTTCCACAATATTGATGGCAGCATTGATAGGGATGACCATCGACATGATTTTATGTAATGATAGTTTTGAAATACAGTGTGAGTCTGTGAAGACTGTCAGTCATCCAGCTCATGATATTTCTAAGAGTTATCTGAAGGCAGCTGGAGCTCCTTCAGGTTAGTGAAGACCTTTCACATCATATGTGAAACAAGAAGCTCAAGCAAGTCGTGCTGCCTTCATGTTCCACTTCAAAAGAAGTGTCAGTGGTTACTGATTAAGCTGATGTTTTTTTCTTATTGTCTGTTCAGGCTGCTGTTATGGGACTGTGATGATCGCTCCTACAGTTATTACATCGAAGTCTCCACCAACCAGCAGCAGTGGACCAAGATGGTGGACCGCACCAGGGTGGCATGTCGGTGAGGAGCCCGTTTCCTCTTCTGTTACTTTGACTTTCTTCCATGGCATTAAGATCACAGAGAGGGTCCAACATGAGCCTCTGCATTAATCCAGTGTATGAGCTGCATCATATTTTATCATTGAAACTTCCTGTTTGAAGCTGTGGTTTACTCAGTGTGACTTTTCATGATGCTGCCTTGTTCATTTATATTTATTCTTAAAATGATCGCACTAAACTATGAACTTTATATCTGCAAAGTAATAGATTTCTGAGTCCCTCTCCTGAAGCCTGTCTGATTATACAGTGACCAAGAGCCTCTCATTGATCTCTGAGGAAACACGCAGCCTTAAAAAGATCAGCTGACTCTGCTACTGTTGAGATGTTGTTCTTGCAGAATTAATAGTCAGCTTGAACACAGTAGAATAGTCTATGTACAATAATCAGTGCCCTAAAGTAAGATAAGATAATATTGACTTTATTAATCCCACAGTGGGGAAATTGGGTCGTCACAGCAGCCAGAAAAAAACAAAAGGTACACACAATATGAAAAAATTTACAAATACGTTTAAGATATAAGAAATAACAGATTAAAAAAAAAAAAAAAAGTATTATTTTAGAATAAATACACAGAGTATATACACAAAAAAATTAAAAAAAATACAATGAAATAAAAAAATAAATATATACAGTTTGGGATGAATGGAAAAAAATGTCCGGTGCTATCAGGAACATGTCATCCTAAGAGACATACATGCGTAAACAGCAGGGCTCAACCTGACCAATCACATTTGGCTGTTCAATACAAAAGTCTGACTATTGTTTTTCCCTTTTTCAATATAAATATAGACTATCAGTCCTCTGAATATCCGCAGCGTGCTCTCCTCTATCACCGGACTGCCGTGGTCTCTTGCCCAGTCTCCTCTGGGGACATGAGGTGGAGGTGTCCCCTCCGTCCGTCAGTCTCCCCCTGGAGGCTGCAGCTGGTGGGGACCATCGTGGTCAAAGATGCCCGTTAGTCTGGTGCTGCTGGAGTCTCAATGGAATCAGGGGTCTCTCTTTCAGGGGGGACTCCCAGTTAACAGACACACAAAATGAGTGATTTGTATTTTTGTTGTGATGATTTTTTTTTTCATGCCTTCTCTTACAGATCATGGCAAACATTGAAGTTTGATAAGCAGCCTGCTTCCTTCATCCGTATTGTTGGGACTCACAACACTGCTAATGAGGTGAAAACATATATTGTGGTCCTTTAAATCCCACAGGATGTTTACTTGAAACTGATTGTGTATTACCATGTGTCAGTGGCCCTACAAGGGACCAAACTGTCAGGAAGTCTGCATCAGAAGATTTTATGTCTATCATTCACACCGAATGCTAATTTCAAAACATGTCTTGGTACATGAACTGTTTTTAAATTTTTGTACATACAGTCTGTTTTGAATTAATATTATTTAAGCAGTATTTAAAGCTCTTATTTTGACAGCAGATGTAGCCTTTATAGTTTATAATACAGTCAGAGACTGTCTGTTTTAGAAAGAAACATCACTTTTGTTCATTTTTTTGGGAAGTATGAGACCCATGGTTCTCTCTAAATAATAATACTCTTTAAATAATTTATGCAGTTTTACTGCCAAAAACTCACTTAAATCTCTGCAAATTACATCGCAATGTTTTTAAAAATCTGCCGCAAAATCAAACATTGTTGATGGCAACAATCATAAAACGCGTCGTGGAGGGACTGTTTGAACGACGGTGGCTGGGTGTTGACGTCATGAGTAGCCAATGAAACAGTGACTTCCCAGCCACCAGCAGAATTAGTGGTCTGCGTCTGTGTGTGTGTGTGTGTGTCTGTGTCTGTGTGTGTGTCTGTGTGTGTGTGTGTAGATTTGTCCTGTAAGTGTTTGACCCGATCTCTCTGCAGGTGTTTCACTGCGTTCACTTTGAGTGTCCGGCCCAGCTCGACACAGAGGTCAATGAAGGCAGCCCGGGTTTGGATTCCTCTGATTCTGGCGCCGCCTCCCAGCAGCCGCGGCCCCAACGACCTTCACGCACGCATAGCCTGCTGCCCACCCAGCCCTCTTCATCCTCCTCATCTTCGTCACAGTCCCATCATTAAGACCCCACCTCCCTCCTCGTTGGAAGGTGTGGAGAGGAAGGGAGACCTCAGAATGCCATTTTGCACAGCCTTCATCATCCAGACTGCACTGCTACAGCGACGTCTCATGTCATCCTACATGGTCCTTCTGTCAGAAGTGCAACATTAGAGACTGGTGTGTCTGTAGCAGCTGCATTTACGACTCCAGTCTTCCCAGTTGAAATGGATTATTAGGTATTACACCCGCTGGCTCAGCATTTTTATGAAGGTACTTTTTAGCTACTAAGACTCAAGTTTTATCCTTTCAATATGATGAAGGTCAAATGTTTGCTTCTCCAAAGATGAGGCACACACTGAAATATGGTTGTACTGTATCACCAAAGAGCAGTAAGACCAGGGTGGGCGGCAGGGGTGATATTTGAATTTTATGCGTTAATAATAACAACAATAATAAAAAAAAAAAAGGATTTTATCCTGATCAAGCTATTTTTTTAAGAAACTGTCTTAAAAGGACTCTACTCACTTTTCATACCATCGAGCTAACAGAGTAGCAGTCAAGTATTTTTCAAAGTTTGGAAGTAAATCCTTCAAAAGTTTGCCAAAGCTGTGGAGCGTTCTGTGGCATTTGTATGCAAATAGTACTTAATACAATTATGCATTTGCATATTAAGTCATAGATGTGGAGTATTTGATGAAACTCTTTCACACCTGAAACCAAAAGCTGTGGTAGTATCTGGTGTGACTTTTTGATAGTTCAAATCCATACCTCAAGGAAAAAGAAACTCAGTAAAAGGAATTTAACGGTGTCTTAATTTAGCATTGGAAGCAGTTGAATAACTTAGCGCAACTGACCGGGGAAATCAATTAGCCACTTGTTGAGAATTTGGGGCTGAGAGGTTCGGACCAAATTGTGAATGCACTTGAGCTGCCGTAAAATAACATTTATATCCTGTAGAGCTGCCATCAGCACTTTATTTTACTCAAGTACACGGAGATAAAGGTTGCAGCTTGGGTCTTCTGACTGAGGTACTGGAGTGCTGGATTTGGTATCTTGCTGTTCGTACGTTAAATTAATTTAAACTCTTGGTGGCTCTCGGACCGAGCTGTCTTCGGTGTGTTTTTAAATGAAGCTGTCAGTGCTGTAGTTCCTGTTTGTTTTCTTTTGTGTCCTGATGTTGCACTTTTGAGTTGTTTGTCTTTATAAGCTCCTCTATTGGAAACCCTTTGTTTGATTGTTACATAACCTGAAATACTGAACTACCCTGGGTGACCCCCCTGATGTTTCTAGAAGCTTTCTTTAGCCATCCCATCTCCATTTTAGAAGATGACTCATTAGATGGATGAAGTCTTCCTTAATAACTAAGCAGAAAACAACAACAGGGCTTTGTTCAGGTTACATTGTACTGTAGAGATCACACTCCCCATCCCCCATCTAACTTTATGTATATGCATAGTTTGACTTAATATATATGTGTTCTTTTTGACCATTGACGTGTGATTGCATTTCACTGCCTCTTGTTCAATACATTGCCTGTCAACAATGTGATTATGAAAAGAACTGACATTGTTTATTAATGTTGATTTGTGCGAGGGGTCACGCCCGTCTGCTTGCCTGAATCGCTGCTGTTAACACACAGTGGAGGTGTTTGATACAAGCAATACAGTGATCTTAATCTTCTGTTCAGTCTCGAGAGCTTCTGTTACCGCGGTGATTGATGGATCAACGTTTCTTCATCATGCTCCAGGCTCTGATGCCCTGCCAGCTCTTTTGGTCGATGTGTCATGTTGCCTCAGGAGATGTTACTGTCATGAAACTTTTAAAAGGGTCTAGTTTTAAAACTCCAAAGCATTTTTGTCTTGTTTTGATGCTCACAGAGATGACCTGTTGGTTCCAGTCTGTAGGGTTAGCTACCGGGAGGTTTTAACCAGAAAAATGGAAGAAGCAGAGCAAAACCATCTCAGAGTTCACCTGTTGAACGCATTTCAAATAAGTTATGTGCACCTTTTCTCTCGTGATTTCAGATCAGAGGCAGAATTGTTTTCAGGTAAAGCGGTGACCGCTGCGGGACTCCAGAGCCTCATGGGTTCACCGTTTCACGCGTTTGGAGTAATTTGAGTAATTGTAAAGTGGTTCTACTGTATCTCCTTTCAAGTTGAAGGTGGTTTAATGTCATTCATCCATTAACAAGTACACAGCGGAATGAAGTGTTGTCCCTCACAGTACTAAGGTGCTGGTACAAGATAGAGAAGGAAGAAGAAGAAAGGAGGGACCTGGCCGATAACACTATATAAAGCTCTGTCTGAATGGTGTGACTGCTGGCATTTAAATTGCAGCAATTGTGATGTAGAAACAGAACAGTGAAGACTTCGACTTTATTAATCCCACAGTGAGGAAATTTAGTCTATATCATAAGTCTAATATAAATAACGATAAAAAGATGGCAGTTAAGATTTTGCGTAGTACAGATAGAAGGCATGTGATGGTGGTCCAATAAGTACAGTATGCTGCGATGTAAATATAAACAGAATTCAGTGCAATAAAAGTAATGCAGAAGCAATGTCAGCAGTTACCACAGTGGTAATGCAAGTAGTTAGTCCTGATTGTGTGTGTGTCTCTCTCTCTCTCACTTAACTGTCATAATATTTTTCACATTAACACTGAGTTATTTGAAGATGTCAAATATAAAAGATGTAGTGACAAACCACGTGTAAGCTTTTTTAGTGTCTTTCAGCTTGTTGTTTCGGTTTAAGGCCATGGCTTTACTCTTTGGATTCACTCTCACTGCTCTCATTGGACATTTTCAATTGAAGCAGGCAACTGGTTTCAATGAATAGCCACAAAAAAAGTTTTACACAACCTCTCCTGCACAAAGACACGAGGTTAAAACCAAGCTGGTTAATATGAGGCCCAATGTAAAAGAGCTGGATATTCCCTTTAGGTTATCTAACCACAATAAACTAGCTTTCTCAACAGTAATAGTATAATGTAATCCTAATCACATTGATTTTATTTTAATTGCAAATTTCTCAGAGTTAAGTCTCCACTGTAATCAGTAAACTGGATTACAGTAAAGCCAGTGATCAAAGCGAGTCAAACCCTTCGTCCTCAGTTTGTACTTGCTTTAAGTAAACACAGAAACTCAAAATAATAATCATCATATCTTTTCACGTCATATATTTTTGGCCAACATTGTAGTGAGTTTGCAGCTCTATTTTTCCTTCCTTTCTTTGACCAATATTGACATTTCTGGTTTGATGGACGCGTTTCCGGCCCAGCATACTTGGTCCCAGCGACGTGTGAATAGGGGTGGTCCGAGCTGTGAAGAGGGGAAGGCCTTACTCAGTCTATTTATTTTTCGTTTTCTCACAGCCTCCCACGTCTTTAACGTCGCTATAATAGTGTTTTAAGTGTGTCCGGGACGGCCGGTGGTTCTTCTGACTCGGTCCGTGTCGGCTGAAACACCGGGACTCCCCTCCTCGTTTCACGGTCGTAACGTCCGAGCGTCCAGCTGATTGCTTTGAGTGCCGTTCAATTATTCCAGTTCAAACTGAGCCGTTTTGTTGGATTTAACGGAAGGTTATTGTGGCCCAAACGGATCGGGTCCGCCTCCCCCTTTAACCAACCTGTGGACTTTAACAGAAATAGGAGGTTTGTCGCTTTGTCTAACTTGGTGTTGGATCGTTCTCCTCCCTGAAGGACCAGGCCCCGGACTCATCCCCAGCCTCGCGTTCCCACATCGGGTTTTTGTTGGAAGTCATGGGAGACACAAGTGAACGAAGCAAACCTCCGAGTCTACCTCCGAGGTGTCCCTGTGGATTTTGGGGGTGAGTGTTCAAGCTGATATAAACTAGATTAAAGCCGCGATCTGGATCTGAAATCCGGATGAATATGATCATCGGGCTCAACTAGTCCAAAGCCATTGTTGTTGTTCTGTTGTGCAGGCCGAGGGTGGGGGGTTGGGAAGTTAGCTAATAAATAAACCTCCGTGCTTCTAAAGCACACATATTCCCTCTGTTTTAAAGTGTAGAAACCCTCCGGCGGCCTTTGACCGGCGGACTTATATTTCCTACCGTATTATATCGTGTTTTAAGGCCGTTTGTGAGGCCAGGAGATGACGTACCGACACACAATGATTTATTGCCAGCAGGTTCCTTTTAAAGCTGCCCTGTTTTCATCTCTCATATCGAAGAAAAAACGAAATACAACGAGCAACACGTCCTTTGGTTGAATCCTCTACCCGAGCTGGACCGATAAACCTGCTTTTACACTCATTTCACAGCCTGTGGGTCTGTTGTCAAGTGGTGGATGTGTGTTGCATACCGGATGTGATTCACTGATGTTCCCCGAAGGAAAAAGGACTTTAATGTGTTGAACAGCTCAGACTGGACTGATGGCTTCTGCTCACAGGTCCACTTCATATACATCATGTAGTGTGATGACATGACTGCCATCCCATAGTAATCCCTGCACCACTCACTATAGCACTATTGACTTTCAAGATGGAAACCTACTTCTCATGTAGAATACAATCAGACAGATAAAACCCCTCCCTGTTTTTAGCTGCTATCAATAACTAGCCTTGTCATATGACCTGTCACTTGATTACACCCCCCCCCCCCCCACTCGCTGCCCCAGCCCCCAGTTTGCCTTCATTTCGTGGTGTCCAGTGAGCAAAACTGAACAAATGAACCCACCTGTCAATGTCAGGTGACACAAATGGCAGCAGCGTTGTGTGTTTATGGCCTGGCCTGGCTCGGCTCAGAATAACACCTGTCCCGGGGCTGCACCCTGTCCTGTCCCACGCAGGCTCTTCGCACATGTCACTGAAGCTCAAGGACTCTTGAAAACATCTTGAACAAGGTTGCGTCATTGTGAATGAGCCTGTTGGAGCGGTGCAAAAGCCCAGAGAGCTCCAGCTCACCTGGGCAGGACCAGAGTCTCCCAGTGCACCGCACATCCTTTACATACTTCACTTACTTCACTTTTTCAGTCAGTAAACTGTTTTCTTTTCGTTTTCCGTTTTTAAATTGTATTTGTTATGAGGCAATTCTTGAATGTTTCCACCAATATTTTAAGTCTTGTCAGGTCTAAAGTGCCAAATAATGAAAACGTTACCAAATGTGCAACATTATGTGTTAAAATATGCACGTTTTAATTAAAATCATTGAACTCATTGACTAGCTCCTCCTCTTTGGATAAATCACCTGGTTACTATGGTAACCAGATGAGTTCGTACAAACCAGTCATAACCATTAGTGGACTAAGTTTCCCTAAGTTAAGAGTTTATTTTGTGATCGTTTCGATCATAAATGCTTGACTTTGGTCCATTGTGAAAAATGGAATGGAATTTGCAGTTTTAAGAATTTTCTTTCCCGTAAATTGTCAACAATTGCAAGTTGTGGGAAAAAAATTTGCGTTCTACCAAGTAACAGTCAAAAGCAATCACTTCCTATGATGATAATACATCCTGCAGATCTCAGAAATAGCCATTGTCGTCTTTTTTAAAAATTTGATTAAACTTAAAGAACCATGGTGCTTAAATTTTAATTACTAAATTATTTTCTAAAAGTGGCGCAGCTTTGCCTTTGTCTGTAATATACAAAAACAGGTACATCTTCTGAAAAAATAAATGTTTTAAATGTTTGTATTTTTTTGATAATATTAATTCAGCACATACAGATAGATAGAAAGATTGATTAGACTTTATTAATCCCACAGTGGGGAAATGCAGTCGTCACAGCAGCATGTACACAGTATGAACAAATTTACAAATACGTATGAAATAAACGAAATAGGACAGATAAAAAACAATTATTTTAGAAAAAAATAAGAGCAATAAAAGAATAAACACATGCGCACAGACTATATACACAAAAACAGAAATAAATAATGCTTGGATGATGAATGCACACTAACAAAGTGCAATCTCTTACAACTATGGGGTGTATAAACTCCTGTAATCTCAAACATACTGTTTGAGTAGACCGACACATGATTAGTAGCCTGATTGTCATGATAAGACTACAGTTCCCAAAAACCCCTGTCACTCCCAGTGTTTGGTTCATTTTCATGATAAGTTGAAGAGCCTCGCTGGCTGTAGATGAGGGGGTATTTTTGTTGATAAAGTTTTATTTGAAAGGCAGGCTGTGTGCGGTCATATCTTCAACAGAGTTTCTTTTGAATGCTATTATTGCGGTGAAAAAACGGGAACCTCCTTCAAACATTTGAAGGATTGTGACCGCAAGATCATGATTTCCTGTAGGGACTAAAACTCGGCTGCAGGCTAACATGATATTAAGTTAAAACAAATGTAATGACGACACACGTTTCTTATAGGTCAGCATAAACTTATTGTACATACATGGTTTGATTTGTTTATCTAATAATTGCAACCAAGACATGTACTGAGTGGTGTAAAAAAAAAAAATCAACATAATATGTCATGGTGACACTAATCTTGGTTAAGTCGAGCATTTCTTTGAAATTTCTGTGATGTTTTGGCACTTAAAGATCAAATCAGCCGCCATACATGCCTCTTCCAGTTTATCAGTAATAATTCATTAGAATGAGTAAAATATGGAAAATCCCGGCTGTCCGAGTGCATTCCTCTTCGAGGGTAATGGAGAGTTTTGTGTTGTCTTGTCTGACTTTGTGTTTTTTTACTCTCGGCATGCTGCTATCAGTCGAACCAGCTGTGTTTTAAGCACCTCAACAAGATATTTGATTTGGATGTGACACATTTTCTGTGGGCATAATCAAATTTTACCATCTGGTCTCCAACTGGGATTGTCACCCGGGAGCACTGAAGTACAACTGAGGCTTCGTTCATCACCTGCTTGCTGTGAAGTTCATTCTTTTTCTATCATTACAGCTACATGAAGAATATTTTCTCTTCTGTTTTAGGCCATCTTTTTTGGATAAATACAGGTTATCAATTTAAATTTTAGTGTTGTTTTAGAATTTTTAGAAACCAGGTGATGCTGACATTAAATGAGTTTCCCATTTCATGTAGATCTGAAGTCTTCCACACTCGGCGGCTCTAACAGCTGAAAAACGTTCCCTCCTTGCCGACAGTGAAAACAGTGTGCAGGCTTGTCCTGCTGCATTAGTCACATAGCTCCTGTAGGAACAATGATCAGAATAACCCACCAAGTTCCAGCTTGTGTCCCATTGAGAGCACAGAAACAGCTCAGTCTGACAGGTTGTGGTGGTTTGGACATTAAAGAGAGGTCCAGAAGCTGAGGGAAACACCAACCTGGAGCAGAGGCCTCAGCAGCTGCCAAGAAAACACATATCCAAATATTTGAAAAATACATTTAACAATTTTATAGGCTGAAATGAGCAGAAGTGTTTATTAAAGGAGTTGAGCTTCAAGGTCACATTACCAGTATACTTTATCTGGTTGTTGGGTGGGCTGTCACCATCACAACATAATAAATAGAGTAGTAATTGTCATATCAATAATTAGGGTCAATCATTTCATTTAATTGTCTTTTTGTTCATTTAATGTCTCTATTGTCGTATAAAACTCTACAGTTAAAATAATGATAATAACAATCCGGGTACACCTTATGAAGAAGAGGCTTTTATTGGAGCTGGTGATTGGCTTTGAAATCTGGTCCATGATGTTTGTGTCAATAGATTCTCATCGAAATGCAGTCAGTGGAGTAGTAGAAGAAATAAAGTTGGTGTCAGTAATTATTCACTCGTGCCATTAAAGAGATGACATCATTAAAATCTGGGTCAAAAGAGGTGGAAGCAGTGATGGAAATATGACGTTTCTGTCGGATTCATGCAGCTGGTTTTAGTGAGATGAATGGAAACATCGATGCTAAACAATTGTGGTCAGCTCAAATGATGATGACAGAGCAGTTCTGTAGTAATTGTGACAGTCGTCTTATTAAACTGCTTCTTTAAAATCTAGACCTTTCATGATAAAAGATCTTTTAAAATGACTTAGTTTTGGCTGTAAATCCTTTGAGTTACTGTGCAGCCATGAAACAGAAGACAAACAGCTGTGACAGGTGAAGTCTCAGTTCTTTACACATCCAGCCGCTCACATAGTGCTGATGGCAGCATCAGCCGTTCATTCATCTTCATACCAGCATGCAGAGTTTTAATATTGACAGGTGTTGTATGTGAGCGTTACATCATCACAATAGCAGCGTACATCGAGGTGAAATCAAACTCACCACCAGTGTGTCACAGGAGATGCTTGATTCCCTTGTCACGTGAAAGTTTTGTCTCTGCCTGCATGAAATGTGTGTTGCTGAAATGAATAAGTAAGAAAAGTATAACTGTGAAATAATTTACTTTATTACAAGCATCTGTTCCTATTTCAGCCATTTGCTTCTCCTTTGTCTGATATTTCTCGTCATCCTGCTTTGAACTGATGGCGACGGAATGAACCAAAAATAAGATTCCTGAGATTCAACCTGAGGAAAGATAATGAAAAATTTTATATTTAATACTTTGTATGTGATATCATTTTTTATTTGAGATGTTGAAAAAGAGACAATATCTGACTAGTGTTTGTCTGTCTTCCACTTTAATGTGCAGCCACTATTTGTATATAAATGATGGTTATATAATTCATTTTTGTTTAATTTGTCGTGTTTAAGGGTTTATGACAAAACCCTGTAACTGTAGTTTTGTATCAGAAAACGTTTATGTCATGAAGACCGCTGTAATCAGAAGAAACAAACCGTGGATGTCTGTGGAGGTCAATCACATTTCCTGTCTCTCCTGTCCTCACAGGTCCAGTAAAACCATGAACCTCTGCTCCAAATGTTTTGCTGGTAAGTCTTTTCAAGATACACACCATTTTTAAAGGGAAAAATAACCATTTATATTATTCCAGAATGACATCATCACAGCAAACAAGGCTCAGGACAAAAAGGAGTTGTACTACACATGGGTTTGAATCTGTAATAGTATGTTATTATTTTTGGATTGCAGTAAAATCTCTGCGCTGCAAAAGTCAGACTTGGCATGAAATTATTTTGGCCAGATAATTTTCAGTATTTAAAACTACAAAAATATTTTATGGATATCAAGACTGCAACTCAAACAGAGGAAAGGTGTACAATGTGGGACTTTTCCAGTATTCAGGTACTGTTGCACGTGTCATGTTTGAGCAGGTTGGTTCATCACTTGTCTCCAGTGGTTCACCTGTTGCTTAACTACAAAGCTCACAGTTTTTATTACACAGATTCAAATCCCCACATGGATGCATGTCAGGTCTCCTGCGTCAGTCATCGGGTTTGAGGCTTACATGCAGCTTGTTTCCTCTCGCATACAAACAGCTGAAACATTTCCACATTCGTTTTCTTGGCATGCAGAGTGGTTCTCACTGACAGCCAGCGGCACAGCTAGCAGCAGCTGCTTCAGGCTAGCGGTGCCAGCTGATTTCTGGTAGGAATGATAACAATGCTAAGAAGTCATTGTAGGTAAAAGAAGGGCTTCACTGCAGAACGATGTCTGCTGCCATTTGGTTAAAAACAAAAGATAATTGTTGTCAAAAAGGATGATGAGATTCCAGTAAACTGCTGTGAAGTGAGTGTATGAAGGGCAGAATCAGCTGTAGATTCAGAGAACAGACTCATCTTGTCTGTCTGGTGACTGCATGCAGCATTTTGGCTTTAAACTCATTTAAATGTAGAAAAAATAAGACCCAATTCAAGTTTGAAAATGTCACAGTATGCATGAAGGTTTCCCAGTGACTTCTCCAGTGCGGTTCAGGTGGATGGGTTGAGGGTGCATTGCAGCCCTGTCGGTGGCCATGGCAACCAGCGAGTGTGGCAGACAGCGAGGACCTAAGGGCCCGGCTTTGAGTCTCACATCACAGACAGCAGTAGCGCTCAGAATAGACTGAATACACATGAGTACCGAGGCTGAGCAGAAGTGGGTTAGCCCACATGTGGAGGAGAAAGACAAATATAGGCTGACCTCTGTCACCCTACCCTCCCTCCCCCCAACACACACACGCACGCACGCGCACACACACACACACACACACACACACACACACACACACACACACAGGGAGTCAAGAAAATATCTTTACAGGTTGATCACATGATGTAGAAAAGGTCAAAGTGCAGCTCAGTCATCTCAAGTGAGGTCACTTGTCTCTTGTCTATCGTGTTTCTCTTGGCAAACATAACTTCAGTCATGTGGTGATGCAGAGCAGCTTTTAAAACGGAGGACTTGAACATTTGTTTGTGTTTATTACATAAGCTACATGCAATCATGTTCATTTATTCATTTATTATCGATTCATTAATCTGCCCATTGTTTTGCAATTCTTTCAATAAATCTTTTTCAATAAATTGTTGCTTTATAAGATGTAACAGAAAGGTGGAAACTGCTCAGCACAAAATATTAAAAGCCAACTTTAAAACTTGTCACTCCAAAACCTTAAAAGTATTCAACCAATCAACTGAGTACCAGTGCAAACAACCAGTCCCAATATCTTTACAGAATCAAAGACAACCACATCACAATATCCAATTTAGGACTTGTTGAAACAAGAGAGAGTCGGTTATGGACGTTACAGTTACTGTGAAGAGAGTGATGGACAAGCACGTTAAATTATCAATGGAAAAATATCAGTAGCATCAAAATATAGATGTGGTTTGTAAATGCATGGAGAGAAAGAGAGCAGAGCGACGGGATCTGAGCTGTAATCCTTCAACACTTACAAGTTATATTTGCTTAAAAAAATACTTTATTCCAATTAACTGATTCATGATTAATAATGTCTTTTAAATTCTATTAAGTGACGAACTGATTGACCATTCAAAATCAAATTGATCCTTGAACGATGTCCATGTTTGCTGCAGGTTCAAATCAGCTACCAGTCCACTGGTGTCGGAGCATCCTTCAACACACCAACAAGGAAAAGTTGTCTTCTCATAATTTTATGTTTCTTTGACTCCAAGAAACAAAGCCGGCAATTATAAAAGAGGTGACAGGAAAAGAGCATAACCACGAAGGAAGCTTGTATAATATCATATACAGTATATATAATATGAGAGGTGGCTGTGGGCGGAGGAAGGACTCACGGTGCATCTTCATGATGTCAACATGTCCACAGAACAAGGACTCACGGTGCATCTTCATGATGTCAACATGTCCACAGAACAAGGACTCACGGTGCATCTTCATGATGTCAACATGTCCACAGAACAAGGACTCACGGTGCATCTTCATGATGTCAACATGTCCACAGAACAAGGACTCACGGTGCATCTTCATGATGTCAACATGTCCACAGAACAAGGACTCACGGTGCATCTTCATGATGTCAACATGTCCACAGAACAAGGACTCACGGTGCATCTTCATGTTGTCAACATGTCCACAGAACAAGGACTCACGGTGCATCTTCATGATGTCAACATGTGCAGCTGCAGTTCTAAACTATGAATAGGTGTGTGAGTCCAGATGTGTTTAAACTCTTCTTCTCTCTTTCCCTCTGTCCTGTTCTTGCATGGCTCTCCTCCCTGCCTGACTGTCCTGAACCACAGACATCCAGAAGAAGCCGCCAGGGGAGGACTGCACCTCCAAGCCCATCCAAAGCACTGGCAGTAGCCAATCCCCCGTTTTCAGTAGCGAGACGAGCAGTAGCACTAGCCAGTCCCTATCGTTGTCGCCGCCCTCCAGCTCCGAGCAGCCGTCGGCCGAAGAGCCCTCGCCATCGTTTTCTAGCACGAGGGAAGGTAAGATCGGCCGAGCACGTTTTCACACTCACCATGTGCTTTTTTTAATTATTATTTTTAATTTACATTTGGGGAAAGAACTATAACAAGCCATGTAATGGTGTGCTCCAACTGTGGAAACAACAGGGTTCAGTGGCATTAATTAGAGAATTTGTTGGTAAAAGGTTCATCACTGAGCTGATAGATGTGTTGAGGAAAGTCTGGACCGTCTGGTCTTTTTATGTCCCCATCCAGTGGGAAAGTACTGAGACATTAGAGAGGTGCTGATAAATCTCTGCTGGGCCACTAAAAGCTTCATCCTTTTTCACCAAGTTAGCAGAATGCAACATGAAGTACCTGTACAGTCCAATATTCAAACTACCGTACTATTTAGTATGCCAGAAAAAGTCCCAATACCAGAGTTACTGTGTTAAATGTAGTATGCTAAAAGTACATACTTAGTCGGGCAGCTGCAGCACGTACTCGCAGTAAAAAGAAACGGTGAGCGATTCGGATCGCAGGGTTCATTTTGGAACTCTGCTCACATCAACAGTGGGTTTCCATAGATGGCAGTCGCAGGATGTACAAGTACAAATGTTATTCATTTTAAGTGGATCCACTGGTTGAATCCAAATAAATATACAGGGATCAGTCACAGCAACATGAAGGCTGGTTCCTCAGGACAATAGTAGTCATGTACAGCATGTTTCTGTCCAGCACAACATCCTATAAAAGCATTATTAAGGACTTATTATTGATTATTTACAAGTTTCTGAACTCTCACTTTCTAAGCACACGTTCATTTCATATGACCAACTTAACTAAAATTGCTTATTTACACATGTAGCAGCTACAGATATGAATATTATCCTTAATAGGGAGTTCAGTTTGTGGTCATGTGACCAACTTCAGTTCAATATTCACTCTTCTATTTGTCTCTGGTCTCCACCTGTGAAATTTGTGAATCTTTAGCTGTTTTAGTTGCGAACTGCGTCTGTCTGGTATTTAATTTATTCTACCTTATCAGGTCGAGGTTTTCAGAGCTTTCTGTTTTGAAACTGCTGCCACAATGAGAGCGGTGACAGTGAACCAGAACAGGAGCAGCTAAACAAAGAGCTTAAAGTCAGAATAAAGTTCAACAGAGCTGCATGTGAAGCCTTTCACTTTGTCTTTATCTGTAAAATCTGTTTAGAGCTTCTTTAAGAGACTAAAGACTACAAATCGACGTGAATGTTTTTAATGGGGCTTCTGGAAGTCGTGGAGTTATTGAGCCCTGCTGAATAATTCAGTCCTATTTAAGAAAGGTAATCTAATGCATTTTGGTTTTATTACATTGGATGCTTCACTTTCAGGTTAAACTAATATGGTAAACTTTCATTTCCAATAAGACTCATAACAACAATGAAGAAGTTCAATTTTGTGCTTTTTTTTTATAGCGCAAACTTAAAACAGATGATGTTTTTGCTTCAAGCATGGTGCATAATACAGCTGTTAAATCCAGTGTTTTGTCATTTTTCTGGTAGTTTTTCTCTCAACATAGATGCATTTAATGGAAGGAGGTCGTTTCACATCATGTCTCACTTCTCCATCTGCAGGCGTGTCGTCTACAGAAACAGCCCAAGGCACACTCTGCACACCCACAAAACGTCCTCGAGAATCAGGTACAGCCGGCCTCTTCTCTCTCCCGCTGTAGCTCCGCCCCTCGCTGAGAGCGAACTCTTAACCCCGCCGTTTGTCTTCCAGCCTCGGGCTCAGACAGCGAGGCCACACCAGAGAAACGACCGCGGTCAGAAGAGAAGGAGGGGAGCAGTGAAGAGGTCCGCGGGACGCCCAAGCAGAAGAACCGCCGGCGCTGCTATCGCTGCCAAACCAAACTGGAGCTGGTGCAGCAGGAACTGGGCTCCTGTCGCTGTGGTCAGTGTCTCTCACGTCACTCTGAAGCAAAGACGCTGCACAAGCTCAAGCCTTAATACCACTGCTTTCACTAGTTCCATAACGGAGCAGAACATGTCTCTTATTATCTTCTAAACAAACAAATCATGGAAAGCTCTGGGGGCTGATATGACAGTAGTAGTAATAATAATAATAATAATAATAATTATAATAATAATATTAATAACAGGACATTTCAGGGTATTTCTGCCAAAACAATATCTCAAAATACTGAAAAGTACTTCATTAATAATTTCTAGAACAGACAATAGCACCAAAATAAGCGTTATAGTTTTCTACTTCAGCGTAAACTTTAAATATTGGATAAAAACGAACATATTTCTGGGTGTATTGCACCAAATCCCTTCCACATGACTGTCTCCTCTCGTTCTGGAAACAACTTCTCCGTCTTCCAGCAGTTTTTTCTCCTTCATGTTGTTGCTGTGTTAAATCATGTCAACCAGTCAGAATATAGTTGACTTGACATTGGCTTGTAATTAATTTTTTTTTAAAATAATCATATTGTGGAAATTAAAGCCAATAAATTGACTGTGAATCAAGGTAGTTTAGTGAAAGTTTAACACCTTATCTGACTCGCCAGGATGCACAAGTATGACAAACCAAACTGCACTTTATTTCTCTCTAATTTGACTTTGGTGCAAATCTAAAGTCAGGAAATGTTTGTTTTTCTTAGTTTGTGTCCGTCAATAATGTCGGCGAGGTAAAACTATTGATGTGTGGTTTCCGCCACACAAAGCACGAACAGCAAAGCGTCCATACGGGTCACTTCTTGCCTCACCACTTTGTTTTTCCGTTTGCCTTCAGGCTACGTTTTCTGTATGCTGCACCGTCTCCCCGAGCAGCACGACTGTCTGTTCGACCATCTGGGCCGCGGACGCGAGGAGGCCGTCCTCAAGATGGTGAAGCTGGACCGCAAGGTGGGCCGCTCGTGCCAACGCATTGGGGAGGAGTGCTCCTGATTGGCCACGGTGTCACCAGCCATCCAATCAGAGATGAGGCGCTTACAAAGAGGAGGAGGAGGAGGAGGAATGACAAATGGGGTTGATGGGGGGGGGGGGGGGGGGGGTGAGGAGGAGGAAGAGGAAGAGAAGGAGGCACGGTTGTGACATCCTGCATCTAACCCAACGATTCTGGATCTGAGCTTTGACGCCTCCCTGTTGAAGTCCTGATTTCCTGCCTGGAGCGTCTGTTTGGACTCTGGACAAGGCCGCTCGGGGTGGGGGGACAGGGGACCCACAGATGGGACATAGGGGGCCCGCAGAGGGGAAACGGGACATGCAGAGGGGAAACGGGGGACACACAGAGGGGAAACAGGGGACACACAGAGGGGACAGGGGGAGACACACAGAGGGGACGCAGGGGGGAGACACAGAGGGGAAACGGGGACCACAGAGGGGAAACAGGACGCACAAAGGGGAAACGGGACACACAGAGGGGAAACAGGGCCACAGAGGGGAAACGGGGGACACACACAAAGGGGACGCAGGGGGCCCACAGAGGGGAAATGGGGGACACAGAGGGGAAACAAGGGGCCCACAGAGGGGAAACGGGGGGCCCACAGAGGGGAAGCGGGGGACACACAGAGGGGAAATGGGGCCACAGAGGGGACACAGGGGGGAAACAGGGGCCCTTAGGAGGACCCAGCAGGGTTGAGCGGCCTTGCTGCGGAGCCACATTCAGTATCTCATGTTCACACACAGCCTTAACCCCGCCCCCGTCTTCAGAGGGAGGATCCAGTCGCTCGTACATCTGCTGTATCTCGCCGTGGTTTCCTCCTCGTTGCTCACGCTCCTTTTGTTTTCAGAACAGGAAGTGAAGTAAGATGAACTGTCGTAGCGTTCGGCTGAACTGATCCATTTGGATACTTCTTCTTTTGATTTTCATTACTTGGTCGCGGGGGAAGGATCAGCTCTGTCCCACGGCCACTCCTCAGGTCGTCATCGAGGGGTTGGAGGATCAAACCTGTAACCCCTCCTTCCTCTTCTTCTTTCTTCTTCTGTTGTTTTCTTCCACCAACGTGTAGGTCCATGTACAGCATCACGAGCCGGGTTCTGCTCATGGTTCTAGCAGCGGTGGATTTGTGCAGGTTTGAGCGTGTCGTTCGGTAACGTGATGCTGTCATGGTTTCCTTTTTGTTTCTCCCGTGTGGCCGTCATGGTGATTTGCTCTGTTTTTACTGTTGACCACCGCGTCCTGGAGGACAATACAGCCAATCCCTGCCTCTGCTCACATGGACTGTTGACAAAAAGAAAAATATAAAAAAAAAAGGAAAACGCACTAATGGACCAGAGTCACTGAGATACATCCTCTCTGTAGCAGATCCTCTTCTCCTCTGTCCCTCCCTGTTTTCACTTTACTGACTGGTACTGTTGTTCTCCACACATTAAAGGGGGAATACAACTGAATTTAGCTTTCAGATGAGTTCTTCGCCAAAACCACCGTATCAGTTCAGAAAACCAGAAGTTCATCAATGAGCCTCTGCAGCTAGAAAGTCAGGAGCACTAAACGGAGTACGTTGAATTACCTGCTACCCTTTAAATCCTTCTATAATTTATTTCTTATTTTGTGTTTTGTGGGTAGAATTAAGTGTCATTAAATTTTCAGATCGGGGACATCTGTTTGGAATACAGCTCTCTGACTATAATAACTTCTTTCTTTTTTCTTTTCTTTTTTTTACACTGATTGGTCATTTCTATTTGTGAAAGAGACGGTTCAGTATAAATCTGTGATGTTGACTCACATGAGAATTCGTTTTCAGGGTGATCAAATTAACCCAAACCTGGTTACCTTGGAGACTGCGTACACTTAAAATAGAAAGAAGGTTAGTAAAATAATGGCAGGCAGATGTTGGTAGGTTTTCAATATTAACTTGCCACTTTAGCAAAGTAAACAACCGTGATTGGTTGCATTTAATTTTACTATTAATAACCTTTGTTTCCGGTGTATTAAGCTGTGAGATCAAACAGCGGTCTGTATTTTGTTTGTTTTTTCTTTCGGACCTTGGAGAGATGGTTCGTATGCTGACATCACAGATTCCGACTGCCGCTCTCGATGTTGAGTGGTTTTCTCTTCCTCATCGTTTCGGACCCCCGCTCTTCATCAGCCCACAGTCTGAATGCTTGGACTTTGTGCTGTGCATATTGTTCAGTTACACACACCTCTTCCTACTCCGAAAAAGGGGTATTCCGCCAAAATTCACATTTTGTTTGTGACGTTGCAGAAGTTGGAGTTCTTCACATTTAAATTTTTTGTTTGTTTATTTGGGCATTTGGTGCATGTCGTGGGTGCATTTACAAACAGAAGTTGTGATTTGTTTAAAACAATCCCCATAAAATGTACTTTGCAGCGTTATTGGAAGTGCAATGTGATGATGTTGAAGTGTACATCAGTGTTTCTCAATTTGGAGAACTTGTGAAGAAACATGAAGCGGTCGATTTCACGAATGGCAGGAAAACCAGAAAGCGTCTTCTTTTGCAAAATAACTCGATACAAGTTTATTTGTGTTGAAATCCCTCAGAACGCCACTTAACTATGCTAATCCTCATTCACTAGTCCTAGGTCGTCCCCCCCCCCCCCCCCCCCCCCCGCCATCTTCTGCAATGACACACAGCGAAGCATACGGAGAATTCGAAGAAATGTCGCGGCTGGTTCTGATTTTGATATTTTGAAAATCTTTTTTTTTGAGTGCTAATGAGAAATGGAAAAAAATGGAATATCTTTCTGTACCTTTTAAAGAAACAAATTATTTAACCTTATATCAGTTTGAGTTACTTACACCCTAGTATAGAGTGACATATTTAGTTAAATGTATAAAACAAAAAAAGCAAGAACATAATTCTGTCCTATTTTCTCCTTTAATTTTATCGTGTTCCATTTTCTGCAGAGGAAAATAAACTGGATTAGAGGATGTGGCGTGTGTTTGTGTGTTTATTACTACGTCCGCATTCATTAGAGGCACGGATCTTTCACTGTAAATACACCATGCAGATTTAATTTTACCAACAGTGATTTAGTCAAAAGCTGATCCCACTTTGATATTAAAAAGATATGTTGATGTATTACAAACAGTACGCTGGAGATTCACAATCAACTGGCCAATTACTAAAAAAAAAAAAAATAAATAAATAAAAAAAAAAAAACATTTGCCCCCTACTGGAGAGTGAGTGTACTGATGATTGAAATTCAGTAAATCACAAGGTCGCAGTCTGGAGCTTCAGCATTAAATTGCAAAATGATCAATTCGCCAGAAAATCCACATTTGTATGGGTTGTCTTTGCGGAGTTAATTTGGTTACCAACATATAAAATTTGCATTTAAAGCTTGGGACAAATATTTTGGAAACAGAAAATCTTCAACATGCCTGCTTATGGCCAAGTGTTTCTGAGCTCATGCAATAATTTCCACTACAGAATCATGGCTGTTTTTAAAGCAGCCTGAGGGCCCGATGATCACAGACATCAGCAGATTTTGTGTCAAATTCTGTAAATCATCAACAGAGACCCCTGAAATGTTCAGAAAGTCGAAGACGATGAAGCGACAAACTGGGCGAGGTGTTCTGATGACATCACGTTTCAAGAGGGGCGGAGCTTCACTGTTCAACACCGAAGAAGGATCGTCAGGTCAGGAGACACCAGGTGGGTTTTCTTTGTGTCACCGTGAATTCGTTCCCCAGAGTCAGACTGTCAACACAGAGTTCCACTGGGACCTTCTGAGGGGAACATTCACTGTGGACCACCTGAACTGTGTCGCCATGGCAACAGGCTCCTCCAACATCACAACACGCCCAATCACAGCACTTAGAAAACGACTTACTGTTTTTGGCATTTGGGATGGAAGTGGTTCTGCACTATTAACCTTGTAGTTACATGATTTCAATATAGCCTTGTTTGTTGACAACACTTTTATAATTCCTGATGTTTTTCTTTACGACACATCTAAAAGTCTACTTGTTTGAATCTTGTAAATCAGATGTCAGTGTTCCTTCTATTAGATGCTGTTTGGACCATAACTTTTAGTAGATTTAAATAAAGTAGCAGCTCTTCAGCCTGACTTTATGTTGCAGCGTGTACATCATTTGTATGTTCATCAAACTCTGAAATAGTGAACAACTTTTTTTTCAGTGCAGGTTTCAGATAATCTGTCAGATGAAATGTTGGTCTTTCCACCGCATGGAAGAAGTGTGGTTTGTTTCTAGTTTGATGGTGAAGTTAAAGACTGAAGGAGGTCGTCTTCATTCTGCACACTGAATCAGACCAAAGACAGTTCCTCTGCTCCAACACTAGATGGTGTAGCAACACAGTAAACACGTGTTTTCTCCTCATGTTCATGTCTCATGAAGGATCCGTTTTATTTTTGTTCCACATGTTTTATTGATAACTCGAAGTTGGAGCTTTGTGCTCAGTGGTGTGTCTGATCATTTATTGAAATAAAATGTGGGGTAACTGACGGTTTTCTTCTTGTCAGCTTGTCTACATCATGTCACTGCAACAAAAATAACATTGTCCTCTTCCTCCAGTCTCACCCCTCTTAGTTCATTTTCTCTCCTTAAGTTTCGTCTTTGTGCTTCTCCTCCTCGCTGTCTTTTGTCTTCTTTCTGATTTTCCATGTTTCTTCCCTCTTTTCTCCTCATCTTCTTCACCTTGTTTTTTCTGTTGTCTCTTATTGTTGTCTCCATCGCTTTCTCTCCTCCCAGGCACATTTTTACTTTTCATTGTAAACAGTCTGAGAAGTCACTGGGCAGTAAAAGGAGGCTCAATATGGCTCTAATGCAGAGTTCATTTACTTTGCATGTGTCCATGAGACTGTGTAGATCCACAAACCCAACACTGATATACCGTAAATATAAAACTAAATACATGACCACCGGGAAAAGTTCATCTTTTACATCTGCAGAGTGTTAAATGTCCAAACTGGAGATTGATTAGATTTATTGTGTTAATTTGTATTTTTTTTTATGGCTCATGTCAGTTGTCACGAGTGACAGAAATCTGTTTGGTAGAAATCTTTGTTTATTCTATTACTTTAAAATAATAAAGACAGTTCTGCTGAACTGTGGTGCTCTGATGGATCCTGCTGCGAGATATTTCCTTTTTCTCTCTTATTCTTGCAGTTTGTCAGATGCTGCAGATAACAATTCCTTTCATTTTTGGTTAATCTGCAGATATTTTTTTTTTATTGATTTTTGTCCTAAAGATGTTTGAAATTGATCATATTTATAATCCGGAGACTTGTCTGACAAATGGAACAAAATCCAAAATACACAACAGAAAACAAATTAGTATCATACTCCAGTAAAGCAGTTACACATTTTAAAAGCTGGACACGTTTTTTAAATGATGAATTTATCATCTTAAACTTCTGTTCATAAACTATTTATTGTATTGTTTTATATTCTATTCTAAAGATGTTTTGTCTTGATGCCTTTTATGATTTATGGAAAGCACTTTAAATTACCTTGTTGTTGAAATGTGCTTTACAAATAGGCTAAACTCTCCTTTTACTTGACTCTATTCTATTCTAATTTTACTCTATTCTATTTCCTGGGTTGGCGCTCCACTATACAAATATATTTCTACTCTACTCTACTCCCTGGGTGTCGGCAGGTGGAGCTCCACGCTCTTCCATTCAAACCTTCAGGAGGGTCCAGGACTCCCTCAGCGATTCTCACACACACACACACACACACACACACACACACACACACACACACACACACACACACACACACCCTCGCGCGCACTAACATGCGCACACGGCTGTCAGGCGTGTCAGAGAAACGCTCGGGCTTCTGTGAGTTGAGAGCGCGAGAGTGTGAGCGCGCGGCCGCTCCGTGCTGCGAGTTCGGCCCGGACGGACTTGTTCGGTGTGAGTTGGAGCTCCGCTGGTTCCGCTCGGTGCTGGTTTGTTTGTCGCTTCTGTAAAATGGGATTCTGACAGCAGCCGGGCTGCGGGCGCCGCCGCCGCCACCTCCTCCTCACCGGAACATGAAGCGTCTCTGTCGGAGGCTGGCGGTGGCCGTGGCGGTGCTGGTGTGGCTGGGAGCGCTGGTTTACCTGCTGGTGTTGAGCCGGAGGAGGTTACCGGAGCTCGGTACCGGAGCGGGAGCAGGAGGAGAAGCAGCGGGAGGAGGAGAGACGGCGTACAACCAGGTGAAGTAAAGAACCGACCACCACTCCTGGTGTGTGTGTGTGTGTGTGTGTGAGCGCGCGGAGTTCAGTCACTGTGTAACAGTGAGCCTTTAAAGTGCACATATCCCGAGATGACACGTTTGTAGTGACATGAGTGGTTGGTTGTTCTATGATGTTTACTCCCCTTTAAACACGTGTACTTTTATTTGTAGATTTATTTTAGATTGTGAACCAGTCAGAGGAGTAAAAAGTGAAACCCAGGTGAAATAAAATCCTGTATTTGACATTTCACGAGTAAAATTAAAGCAAGTGGCAGAAAAATGTGCTTAATGAAGTTCAGTGACAGACAAGCTAATGTAAGTGTTTAATTGTTGTAATTAGTGCAGGTGCGACTAATTGGCACTCATGAGCAGTTTCAATGAGAACAGACTTTCTCAGTTCATTTGGCATTTTCATGATTTTAAGGTGAATTCTTCGCCTGCTAATGACTTTGGACATTCAGTAAAGTTTAAAGCTCTACATGTATGTAATTAATCTGATAACATTTAAATATCAAGATGTTACCACATATCTGAAGCTCCCAGAGGAGACTGAAGCATAGCTCTTATTAAATTAAAGTGATTTTCCGTAGTTTTATTTTTGGTTTCAGCTGATCTCCATTTAAATATTCCTTTTAATCCTGCAATATTAGATTTAGATTTATTTTACAAAATTTAAAACATACATGATTTCCTATAAAAAATAAATAAATAAATAAATAAAGATCAAGGATAAAAATGCACAATAAAGCCTTATGGCTTATTTCCATTGTGGTCTTCTATTTCAGAACAAAATGGCAGATTGTGAACAAAATCAGACAGACAAATACATAAAATATATGTACAACTACACATTTCTTAAAATCTGATTTAAAACTCTCAGCTTCATTTAGTTTGAGTTTATTCCACTGACATGTAGCTGGATATAAAAGTGTTTTCCCAAATTAATGATATTGAAAAATGATGATATTCCTATCTGTAGTGGCTATGTAGATTGTGATGGAATCTTGTGGTGTCATTTTTAATTTCCCTTCCTACGATACGCCGGTAATCCACCCCAGTATCCACCACAGGTGCCTTTATCGTTGTTTAAACTTATTATCGGATGGTGGTGGTTCCTTTGAAGATAATTAGGTTCCTTTTCGACCCGGCTCCGTATCTGTGCCCCGAGTGCACGGCAGGACGTCTGTTATGCAAAAGACCCGCAGCATGTTCACTGTGGCTGCTGGGATAAAAGTATTGATCCTGCATCTCTTACCTTGTTACATTGAGCTACTAACACACTTACACACAATGTAGAAACCCTTCAAAATATCCATGAGAATATAGTGGACTGAAGTAGTGTAAATGTTCATCAGCAGGAATATTAGATGAATATAATTTCACATTGAATCTGTTTTTTTTTTTTTTTTGCAGCTACAGACATTATTAATCCGTGTAAGAATATTACTGTATTTTTTTTTTTAATCGTATTGAAGGTGTATTTTTGCAATTAGTGTTTGAGGCTTTATTCCAGAAGTCTCCAACATTTTATCCTCTGAGAGCTCCTCACGTTCAGTAACATTTATTCACATAGCTGAGCTCCACCCTCTTTATGTGAACAATAACACACTGATACTCAACACACATTTTATCACAGCAGCTTCAATTCAGCAGCATGTGCAGGATTGTTTCTGCATGAATTACTTTATGTTTTCTACTGAAATGTGTGTGTGTGTGTGTGTGTGTGTGTGTGTGTGTGTGTGTGTGTGTGTGTCAGTTACACAGATGTTCCCTAAACACCTGCAGTGTACATGACTGCTGTGGCCAAACTGGTTTGAAAAGTGTCAAATAAATCGTTCTTATATGAGATTTAATCAAACCCAGCGTTTCCCTTTGATCGGCACCAAGACAAAAAACTGTGGTTTCCTTTCTGTGAGCTGCAGCGTGTTCATCTCCTCCACGACACTCAGACACTCAGCAGCCTGTCAAAGTGACGTGTGTTTATGTAGTGACAACAAAAATACATAAATGCTGCAGAGAGCTGCATCTACAATCCGAGAGCTCTGCTGTCAGCTCTCTGTGTTCCTCTCCTACAATATGGATTTATGTTCTTCATTCACAAGCTGTTTTGTTCCTGATCAGCAGCATACGGTGACCTCTGACCTCCTGCAACTCTTTGTTAATGTTTCCTTGTAAAGCAGGTGATTTAGGAACTGAATCTTCCTCTGCTCGTGTCACTCTCACTGATATGAGCTTCATTTCTTTGGCTGAAATGTAAATGCACACCAGGCGCTGAATGAAAGCTTTGAGAAAGGACTCACCTTTCTGGAGGACCACCTGCAGTGTGTGTGTACTTCTGTGAGTGTACCGTTACTTCAGAAGAATCTAGAAGTGTCATACCCACTGCAGACTAACACCTCCTGTGACACGGCTCTGACGTGCAGAGTTCCAGTTTCAGATTCACCTGAACTGAGCTCAGACCTGGAACAGACTCGAGTTTCAGTTGCAGACGCAAAGACTCGATGTTGTGAGCTCAAAATTTCCAGCTCTGCTGCTTGTGAAACCGCTGAGAGTTGGTCAGTTACATCTTTGTTCTTATTCATTAGCACCACAAGATGAAGTTTAACATTTCCTAGTTTTGTCTCGGCAACTGTTGGATGGACTGGCCTGACATTTTATACAGGTATCCATAGAAACAAGGGATTTTGGAGACTTTTCCTCGAGGATCACCATCCGGTCAGAAACTTCATGTATCACCTGAAATGTCTTTAAACCTTTAGAGAGATTGTACCGACATTTCTATTAATCACTTGAGGGATTTGAAAGACTATTGAACCTCTGACTTTTTCTGCAGCAGCACAATAACGTTGATGGTTGTTTGAATTCAATTTCAGCTGACAGCTGTTGGATTGATTGTCATCAGCACGCTTATCCTCAAAAGCAAATAAAATGGTGAACATGCTAACGGTCACTGTGAGCATGATGGTAGCATTTAGCTCAAATAACAGCAGTTTCTAACCTGCATTTTACACAGAACACATCACAGACACGGAGCGTTACGCGTCACAGACATGGAGCGTTACACGTCACAGACATGGAGCGTTACACGTCACAGACATGGAGCGTTACACGTCACAGACACGGAGCGTTACACGTTACAGATGCTCCGTTACACGTCACAGACACGGAGCGTTATACGTTACAGATGCTCCGTTACACGTCGCAGACGCTCTGTTACACGTCGCAGACCCATAGGGGTACACGTCACAGACACGGAGCGTTACACGTCACAGACACGGAGCGTTACACGTCACAGACGCTCCGTTACACGTCACAGACATGGAGCGTTACACATCACAGACACGGAGCGTTACATGTTACAGACACGGAGCGTTACACGTTACAGACGCTCCGTTACACGTCACAGACACGGAGCGTTACACGTCACAGACACGGAGTGTTACGCGTTACAGACACGGAGCGTTACATGTCATAGACACACAGTGTTACACGTTACAGGCACAGAGCGTTACACGTTACAGACGCTCCGTTACACGTTACAGACGCTCCGTTACACGTTACAGACGCTCCGTTACACGTCACAGATGCTCCGTTACACGTCGCAGACACGGAGTGTTACGCGTTACAGACACGGAGCGTTACACATCATAGACACGGAGCGTTACACGTTACAGACGCTCCGTTACGCGTCACAGACACGGAGCGTTACACGTCGCAGACACAGAGTGTTACACGTTACAGACACAGAGCGTTACACGTTACAGACGCTCCGTTACACGTCACAGACACGGAGCGTTACACGTCACAGACACGGAGTGTTACGCGTTACAGACACGGAGCGTTACACGTCATAGACACACAGTGTTACACGTTACAGACACAGAGCGTTACACGTTACAGACGCTCCGTTACACGTTACAGACGCTCCGTTACACATCACAGATGCTCCGTTACACGTCGCAGACACGGCATGTTACGCGTTACAGACACGGAGCGTTACACGTCATAGACACGGAGCGTTACACGTTACAGACGCTCCGTTACGCGTCACAGACACGGAGCGTTACACGTCGCAGACACAGAGTGTTACACGTTACAGACACAGAGCGTTACACGTTACAGACGCTCCGTTACACGTCACAGATGCTCCGTTACGCGTCACAGACACAGAGCGTCATACGTTACAGACACGGAGCGTTACACGTTACAGACACGGAGCGTTACGCGTTACAGACACGGAGTGTTACGCGTTACAGACACGGAGCGTTACACGTCATAGACACGGAGCACTACACGTTACAGACGCTCCGTTACGCGTCGCAGACACGGAGCGTTACACGTTACAGACACAGAACGTTACACGTTACAGATGCTCCGTTACACGTTACAGACGCTCCGTTACACGTCACAGACGCTCCGTTACACGTCACAGACACGGAGCGTCATATGTTACAGACACGGAGCGTTACACGTTACAGACGCTCCGTTACACGTCACAGACACGGAGCGTTACACGTCACAGACGCTCCGTTACATGTTACAGACACAGAGCGTTACGCGTCACAGACACGGAGCGTTACGCGTTACAGACGCTCCGTTACATGTTACAGACACAGAGCGTTACGTGTCACAGACACAGAGCGTTACGCGTTACAGATGCTCCGTTACACGTCGCAGACACATAGGGGTACACGTCACAGACATGGAGCGTTACACGTTGCAGACGCTCCGTTACACGTCACAGACACGGAGCGTTACACGTCACAGACACGGAGCGTTACACGTTACAGACGCTCCGTTACGTGTCACAGACACGGAGCGTTACGCGTCACAGACACGGAGCGTTACGCGTCACAGACACGGAGCGTTTCACGTCACAGACGCTCCGTTACACGTCGCAGATGCTCCGTTACACGTCGCAGACGCTCCATTACACGTCACAGACACAGAGCGTTACACGTCACAGACGCTCCGTTACACGTTACAGACATGGAGCATTACACGTTACAGACGCTCCGTTACACGTCACAGTCGCTCCGTTACGCGTCACAGACACGGAGCGTTACACGTTACAGACATAGGGCGTTACACGTCACAGACACAGAGCATTGCACGTTGCAGACGCTCCGTTACACGTCACAGATGCTCCGTTACACGTCACAGACACGGAGCGTTACACGTTACAGACACGGAGCGTTACACATCACGGGCACGGAGTGTTATACGTCACAGACATGTCACTGCCATTTTTATCTTTTACTTCCTGATTTGATCATGCTGCTCTGATTTCTGTGCTTCTAGCAGCTAAATGTTTAAACGGTTTCTTTCTTGTCGGTTTTGTGTTCACAGTTTTTTGCCACTTCGTGCTGCAGCCTGCAGACAGAGTTAATACAGCTTTGTCCTGTTTGAGAACATCAATCTTCCTCATTATTTTTGTAGATGTTTCATATAGAGCACCTGTAGTGGGAGAAAAACATATTCTGGTCCTGATTTTAAGACGGCGGGTTGACGATGATGCAGTGATGTGTCGTACCATCAGGAGTTAGCACATGGGTGTTTTATATTGAAAATTGACCAGATTCTGTTAGATTTTTCTGTCTGACTTTCTGTCCAGCATATTTGCTTGATACGTTCTCTGAGCAGCAGTGTTAAAAATAGAATTGAACATTTGCTGGAAATTATTTGACTGTTATTGGAAGTACGGCCCGCCGCCACACATACACCGATAAAGAGAAGGAGACTCAGGCTGTAAACTCAGTTTGAACAAACCCCATCAAGCTTTGAAAACCCTCACGTTTGATTAATTGGAGGAGAAGCATGTCGTTATCTTTTAGATGAAGTTCTGCTCATCAAACTTGTTCTTTGGACAAAGTGAGTCCCTGATTGCGGATCAGTGGAGGGACACTCTCACATGACTCTATATCTGCTGTAGATGATGAGAACTTTACCTTTCTTCAACACTAATCTTTTTTTATGTCTGTGGTTGTGTTTGCATGTTCCTGCTATTTGTTCTGCAGGACTGATTAATATTGGAGTCTATCTGTGGTGAACATGTGATGACGGGCAGAACTGGACTGACAGGAGTTTAATCAAATGCTCTGATTAGATTGAGGTAAAGGAAGACGCTCAGTTTAAAATCAGTAGTGAATACTTGAAGAAAAAGAAGAAACCCTCACAATATAAAACAAGTTCTTTTATTATTAAATAATTGCAGTAGGGCTGCAAAAAACAATTATTTTCATTATCAATTAATTTGCAGATCCATTTTTCTATTAATTGATCACCTGTTTATTTTTTTAAACTGTCAGAAAATAGTGTTTCCCAAAGCTGAAGGTTAAGCCTAAAATATCTTGTTTTGTTTGATCAACAGTCCAAAATTTATAGAGTTCATGATCATGTAGAACTAAAGGAACCAGAAATAATTCACATTAGAGAAGAAAAAAAAACAGAATTTTGGCATTTTTTTCATTAAAAATAACTCAAAATTATTAATCAGTTATCAAAAGAGTTGGATTTTAATTTTCTGATGATCAACTAATAGATTAATCAGCTAATCGTTGCAGCCTTATATGATAATTATGGAGAAACTCTGTCTAATTCAAGATTCACGAGAAACAGAAAATGTTGTAATTATACGTCAAAAAGCTCTTAAGACATCAACAGTTTTGAAAGCAGAGCCACGCTTTGTCTTAATTTTTGAGGCTGACCTTAATTTTGTGTGAGTAGGTGTTTTTTCAAATGCTTGATAATTCAAGCAATGAAGCTTCATCTGTTGTTGCTCTCATTGTAAGTTGGCCTGGATAACATCCTCAGCTAAATACCTCTACTATGAAATCTGAAATGTAATTAAGATACTTCAGCTGGAGGGATAGAAACAGCTGCAGCCACTTCAGCTGATCGAGAAGAAAGAAGAAGAAGAAGAAGAAGAAGAAGGAAGAAGAAGGAGAAGAAAGAAGAAGAAAGGAAGAAGAAAGAGGGAAGAAGAAGAAAAAAAAAAAGAATAAGAAGAAAGAAGGAAGAAAGAAGGAACAAGAAGAAGGAAGAAGAGAGAAACAGACTGTTATGTCTTGTGTGGACTTGTTCTGTAAGCTGAGCAAACTCGTGAGAGAAGATCTGTATGTTCAGTGTGTGTGTGTGTGTGTGTGTGTGTGTGTATGTGTGTGTGTTAGCCTGTTTACCTAGCAAGACTACTTCCTGTACAAGGAGGGCACTCCTGTACTGTTTGTGCAGACACACACACACACACACACACACACACACACACACACACACACACAGACACACACACACACACACACACACACACACACACACACAGACACACACAGACTCACTCAGGGAGCCTCTGGAGCTGCCTGGTTGGAGTGTGTCTGTCCTCAGCAGGTCTTTGTGGAGTTTCTGAACATGAGAGGATGGTTGAATACTGAAGGACTCTCTCTCTCTCTCTGTCTGTCTGTCTTTCTCTCTCTGTCTCTCTCTCTCTCTGTCTCTCTCTCTCTCTCCCTCTCTCTCTCTGTCTCCCTGTCTCTGTCTCTCTCCCTGTCTCTTTCTCTCTCCGTCTCTGTCTCTCTGTTCTTCCATCATGTCTCACTAAAAGACCCATTTGTCGTTCCTGACGTTCACATTTGGGCTTCAAACTGGAAATCTGCTGACAAAATGTTGTTGAATTGCTTCAGTCCGAGTCCGTCTGAAGAAACGTGGATCTACTTGTGCAAAAAAAACCGTCTGGTTACGTGGACATACGTGTGGTATCATCAGCGTAGATACCAGATACTGTCATGGTATCAAAAAAAGCAAGAAGATTCCAGTTGAGCAAAATGTAAAAGAGGCTTGTTGTGTTTGTGCTCTGTTGAACTTCCACAGTTCAGCAGCTCCATCTTCTCTAAAAGCAGTCGCATCATCCGGGTTTGATCGGTGCTTCGCTTCAACACAATATTCTCCCTTCATTCTTCCTCTCGCTCTCTATTCTACAATCATCGTTTTCTTAACTCGTGCATCTTCATCACAACATTTCTGACTTCTTTCTCCGTTTCTCTTATTTGTTTCTTGAGGAAACCAGATCGATGCTCCAATCACTGAGCTCGCCTCGTGTATCACAACGCCCAATCACTCCACAACAGCACAAGGCGCACGCACAATACCCTCTACTACACTAAATTACACATCTACACACACACAAAGTGCTCGCACACACACAGTTGGAATTATTCATTTCCCTTCATATGCAGTGCAGTTATTGTTCCTTTCTCCTTCCCTCTCCCTATCAGGGCGTATTCACATGGACAAGAGGAGAGGGAAATGAGTTTTCAGAGCGCCTCCAACCAGCTCCCAGGGAGGGAATAATAATAATAATGTTTTATAGGAGGCTCTCCGTGCAGCGGGGCCCTCAGGTTGGCTAACTAGACCGGCCTCTGGCACCGGGGCCTCCTTTATGCAACCAAGCCGACTGGTTCAACAGCTGATAAGTCACATGCTGCTTTTGCTCTTTTCACAACAAGAATGCAGTGGTTTGGAGAAACGCAACAAACATCACGTCCTGCCAGGATTTAATCATTTCACACAATTAGATTTTAAGTAGTTTTTTTTGTTTGGTTTTTTTTCAGGAAAATTGGTGCGGACACACACACACACACACACACACACACACACACACACACACACACACACACACACACACACACACACACACACACACACACACACTTTGGCTTTTAAAACAATATCAATAATTCAAATTTCCACAGATGGTAAATGTCACTGACAGGTAGTAAAACCCATCACTACATTTTTACCTGTGAACCCTGACATTTCATGTTGGTGTTCAATCCTTCTCTTTGCTGCATCTCTGTGATAATGAGAAAGGTGTTGCTAAATTCGGAGAGACTTCATTTCCACATCACTTTTCATCGTTTGAGGTCTGACGGGCTCTTCTAATGATGCCACTTTTTCTGCTGAGGTTTATCAGTGACACCAACTGTTTATCTCAGGGTGCTTTACGGCTCTTTTTCACAGTAAAGCAGGTGGAACACACAGACTGGATATAAAACTACAGACTGGATATAAAACACAGACTGGATATAAAACACAGACTGGATATAAAACTACAGACTGGTTATAAAACACGGACTGGATATAAAACTACAGACTGGTTATAAAACTACAGACTGGACATAAAACAGACTGGATATAAAACTACAGACTGGATATAAAACTACAGACTGGATATAAAACAACAGACTGGATATAAAACTACAGACTGGATATTAAACTACAGACTGGATATAAAACACAGACTGGATATAAAACTACAGACTGATTATAAAACACAGACTGGATATAAAATAAAGACTGGATATAAAACTACAGACTGGATATAAAACTACAGACTGGTTATAAAACTACAGACTGGATATAAAACACAGACTGGATATAAAACTACAGACTGGATATAAAACACAGACTGGATATAAAACTACAGACTGGATATAAAACTACAGACTGGTTATAAAACTGCAGACTGGATATAAAACAGACCTGATATAAAACTACAGACTGATTATAAAACTACAGACTGATTATAAAACACAGACTGGATATAAAACTACAGACTGGATATAAAACTACAGACTGGATATAAAACTACAGACTAGATATAAAACTACAGACTGGATATAAAACTACAGACTGGATGTAAAACTACAGTGGATATAAAACACAGACTGGATATAAAACTACAGACTGGATATAAAACTACAGACTGAATATAAAACTACAGACTGGATATAAAACACAGACTGAATACAAATTTGCAGCAAAAACCTGGCGGTCAAAGTAAAATGAACAGAACAAGACAAATTCACAATAATTTGTATTACAATTAATCGTCACCTAAAAGGTCCCGATTGTGACCACTCTATAATGTACAGTTTATATGTGTTTATACATGTTTAGACATTTGATCTACACAGTTTCATGCAGCAGCTCGCAGCACTCTCAACATTAGGGGTCAAAGGTTATCAGACAGAAGGTCGACTTTAATATGGTGATGGTAGAGAAGTGCTCATCCATAAATCAGTTTTAGAGGTCGACAGGCTTCCAGCTAAATGAACAGTCGCTCTGATATTATATGTAAACAGCTGATTTATAATCAGCATGCCATTCCTGCATTAAGAAGCACGTCTCTCACAAAAATACAAGAAACGGTGTTTTGCCTTTTTCCCTCCTCATTCATTCCTCCGTTATGAATGATTCAGACGATTGAGAAAAAACAGCAAGAATCAGCATAAAAGGGGATTTTTAAAAAAAGTTGAGGATGCGGAATAATCAAGTGTCTTTGACTGCAAAATGATCCGAGTGCACGTGTGTGTTCGTTTAATACACACACACACACACACACACACACACACACACACACACACACACACACACACACACACACACACACACACACACACACACACACACACGCGCGCGCGCACGCGCACAGATAAACAGACATGGTAAGTCGGAGCAGCGGATAATTCTAGTCATGGCTTCATACAGGCTCAGTATATCATAACTAGATATTTAATTATGTAACGATATTGACGGAGGTGACGATGGTGACGGAGGTGACGATATTGACAGAGGTGATGATATTGACAGAGGTGACGATGGTGACGGAGGTGACGATGCGTGACATTGGGGACGGAGGTGACGATGGTGACGGAAGTGACGATGGTGACAATGGGGACGGAGGTGATGATGGTGACGGAGGTGACGATGGTGACAATGGTGATGGAGGTGACCATGGTGATGGAGGTGACTGTGGGGACGGAGGTGACGATGGTGAGGATGGTGACGGAGGTGACGATGGTAACTATGGTGATTGAGGTGACGATGGTGATGATGGTGACGGAGGTGACGATGGTGACGGAGGTGACTATGGTGATGGAGGTGACGATGGTGACGGAGGTGGCGATGGTGACGATGGTGATGGAGGTGATGATTTCATGGTGACCTGGAATTCAACCTTGCTTTCAGATTCAGTTTTGACACTGCTACATGTGTCTGATGCAGTGATTAAAAATAAATCCATTATTTGTTCATATTAAAACACCAAATCAGATATAGAATTAATAGATATGCAGTATTTCGTCTGTGTGACTGTGTCTCCTCCACGAGGAAGAATTAAAACCTACTCCGTCCTGGTCTCCTTGGTATGATCCCTCCTACTGAGTGGTTGCAGGTCTTTGGGAATGAAGTTGTAGATGTGTCTTGTGTTGACTGCTGCTTTCTGTAACCGCACACGTCACTTTCTTTAACGTGTGCTGAAGTTTGATTGATTAGGTTTGAGGGTCGTATTTTATTTTTGGAGCAGAATTTTGGGTCGATCTCTGGTTCTGTGTCAAAGCAGCCAAAACATTTACTTTTTTATGAATTATCTGATATTTTCTGAGATAAACTGTAAATCCCAATACCGGTGTGTGTGTGTGTGTGTGTGTGTGTGTGTGAGAGAGAGAGAGAGAGAGAGTGAATAGAGCCGTAATTGTGCATTCCCATTTGTGCGAGTGCATGTGCGTGTGTGTGTGTGTGTGTGTGTGCGTGCGTGCGAGTGCGTGTGTGTGCTGGTGAAAATTGTTATTCTCACCTGGATGCATGTACGATGGAGCCATCAATCTAGTTTATAGAGAGCAGAGGGTAGAATGAGGATAAAGAGGGTGGGTGAGAAAAATAACAGAGAGGGAGGGAGAGAAGTAAAGAGGGAAGTCACAAACTGGGAGTCAAGAAAGAACAAAGAAAGAGACGAACAAGAGGGGTAACAGAAAAGTAGAGAGAATAAAAGAGATGATGGAGAATAGAATAGAATAGAATAGAATAGAATAGAATAGAATAGAATAGAATAGAATAGATGATGGATAATATGATAAAATAGATGATGGAGAATAGAATAGAACAGAAGAGATGACGTGAATAGAATGGAATAGTATGGAACAGAATAGATGATGGACAATAGAATAGAATATAAGAGATACTAGAGAATAGAATAGAATAGAATAGAATAGAATGGAAGATATGATAGAGAATAAAATAGAAAAGAATAGAATAGAATAGATGGAGAACAGGAGAGGAGATGTGATGCAAGATGAGAATGGAAATGAGAAAGAAAAAAACATGGCAAAATATAGAGAGGGACTGGAGGAGAGACAAAAGGAGACAGAACACACACACACACACACACACACACACACACGCACGCACGCACGCACGCACGCACGCACGCACGCACGCACGCACGCACGCACGCACAACAAGGAGAACAACAGCAAGTCGACAGGAAGCAAATGAACTGCTTTAAATCAGACAGGCTACAAGCTGTTTTCACTGTCGCCAGTCATTTGTGCTCAATGTGTCATTTCTCCACTCAGTGGCAGTTATAGCTTATCCTTTCACAACATCAGTTATTATTAATACAACCTCTGTGTTAGCACCAGTTATTATTAATACAACCTCTGTGTTAACACCAGTTATTATTAATAAACCTCTGTGTTAACACCAGTTATTATTAATAAACCTCTGTGTTAGCACCAGTTATTATTAATACAACCTCTGTGTTAACACCAGTTATTATTAATACAACCTCTGTGTTAACACCAGTTATTATTAATAAACCTCTGTGTTAGCACCAGTTATTATTAATACAACCTCTGTGTTAACACCAGTTATTATTAATACAACCTCTGTGTTAGCACCAGTTATTATTAATACAACCTCTGTGTTAACACCAGTTATTATTAATACATCCTCTGTGTTAGCACCAGTTATTATTAATACAACCTCTGTGTTAGCACCAGTTATTATTAATAAACCTCTGTGTTAGCACCAGTTATTATTAATACAACCTCTGTGTTAGCACCAGTTATTATTAATACAACCTCTGTGTTGGCACCAGTTATTATTAATACAACCTCTGTGTTGGCACCAGTTATTATTAATACAACCTCTGTGTTAACACCAGTTATTATTAATACAACCTCTGTGTTAGCACCAGTTATTATTAATAAACCTCTGTGTTAGCACCAGTTATTATTAATAAACCTCTGTGTTAGCAGCAGTTATTATTAATAAACCTCTGTGTTAACACCAGTTATTATTAATAAACCTCTGTGTTAACACCAGTTATTATTAATACAACCTCTGTGTTAGCACCAGTTATTATTAATAAACCTCTGTGTTAGCAGCAGTTATTATTAATAAACCTCTGTGTTAGCACCAGTTATTATTAATACAACCTCTGTGTTAGCACCAGTTATTATTAATACAACCTCTGTGTTGGCACCAGTTATTATTAATACAACCTCTGTGTTAGCACCAGTTATTATTAATAAACCTCTGTGTTAGCACCAGTTATTATTAATACAACCTCTGTGTTGGCACCAGTTATTATTAATACAACCTCTGTGTTAGCACCAGTTATTATTAATACAACCTCTGTGTTGGCACCAGTTATTATTAATACAACCTCTGTGTTAGCACCAGTTATTATTAATAAACCTCTGTGTTAGCACCAGTTATTATTAATACAACCTCTGTGTTGGCACCAGTTATTATTAATACAACCTCTGTGTTAGCACCAGTTATTATTAATACAACCTCTGTGTTAACACCAGTTATTATTAATACAACCTCTGTGTTAACACCAGTTATTATTAATAAACCTCTGTGTTAGCACCAGTTATTATTAATACAACCTCTGTGTTAACACCAGTTATTATTAATACAACCTCTGTGTTAACACCAGTTATTATTAATAAACCTCTGTGTTAGCACCAGTTATTATTAATACAACCTCTGTGTTAGCACCAGTTATTATTAATACAACCTCTGTGTTGGCACCAGTTATTATTAATACAACCTCTGTGTTGGCACCAGTTATTATTAATACAACCTCTGTGTTAACACCAGTTATTATTAATACAACCTCTGTGTTAGCACCAGTTATTATTAATAAACCTCTGTGTTAGCACCAGTTATTATTAATAAACCTCTGTGTTAGCAGCAGTTATTATTAATAAACCTCTGTGTTAACACCAGTTATTATTAATAAACCTCTGTGTTAACACCAGTTATTATTAATACAACCTCTGTGTTAGCACCAGTTATTATTAATAAACCTCTGTGTTAGCAGCAGTTATTATTAATAAACCTCTGTGTTAGCACCAGTTATTATTAATACAACCTCTGTGTTAGCACCAGTTATTATTAATACAACCTCTGTGTTGGCACCAGTTATTATTAATACAACCTCTGTGTTAGCACCAGTTATTATTAATAAACCTCTGTGTTAGCACCAGTTATTATTAATACAACCTCTGTGTTGGCACCAGTTATTATTAATACAACCTCTGTGTTAGCACCAGTTATTATTAATACAACCTCTGTGTTGGCACCAGTTATTATTAATACAACCTCTGTGTTAGCACCAGTTATTATTAATAAACCTCTGTGTTAGCACCAGTTATTATTAATACAACCTCTGTGTTGGCACCAGTTATTATTAATACAACCTCTGTGTTAGCACCAGTTATTATTAATACAACCTCTGTGTTAACACCAGTTATTATTAATACAACCTCTGTGTTAACACCAGTTATTATTAATAAACCTCTGTGTTAGCACCAGTTATTATTAATACAACCTCTGTGTTAACACCAGTTATTATTAATACAACCTCTGTGTTAACACCAGTTATTATTAATAAACCTCTGTGTTAGCACCAGTTATTATTAATACAACCTCTGTGTTAACACCAGTTATTATTAATACATCCTCTGTGTTAGCACCAGTTATTATTAATAAACCTCTGTGTTAGCACCAGTTATTATTAATACAACCTCTGTGTTAACACCAGTTATTATTAATACAACCTCTGTGTTAGCACCAGTTATTATTAATAAACCTCTTTGTTAACACCAGTTATTATTAATACAACCTCTGTGTTAACACCAGTGATTATTAATAAACCTCTGTGTTAACACCAGTTATTATTAATAAACCTCTGTGTCAACACCAGTTATTATTAATACAACCTCTGTGTTAGCACCAGTTATTATTAATAAACCTCTGTGTTAGCACCAGTTATTATTAATAAACCTCTTTGTTAACACCAGTTATTATTAATAAACCTCTGTGTTAACACGAGTTATTATTAATACAACCTCTGTGTTAACACCAGTTATTATTAATAAACCTCTGTGTTAGCACGAGTTATTATTAATAAACCTCTGTGTTGGCACCAGTTATTATTAATACAACCTCTGTGTTAACACCAGTTATTATTAATACAACCTCTGTGTTAGCACCAGTTATTATTAATAAACCTCTGTGTTAACACCAGTTATTATTAATACAACCTCTGTGTTAGCACCAGTTATTATTAATAAACCTCTGTGTTAACACCAGTTATTATTAATACAACCTCTGTGTTAGCACCAGTTATTATTAATAAACCTCTGTGTTAGCACCAGTTATTATTAATAAACCTCTGTGTTAGCAGCAGTTATTATTAATAAACCTCTGTGTTAACACCAGTTATTATTAATACAACCTCTGTGTTGGCACCAGTTATTATTAATACAACCTCTGTGTTAGCACCAGTTATTATTAATAAACCTCTGTGTTAGCACCAGTTATTATTAATACAACCTCTGTGTTGGCACCAGTTATTATTAATACAACCTCTGTGTTAACACCAGTTATTATTAATAAACCTCTGTGTTAGCACCAGTTATTATTAATAAACCTCTGTGTTGGCACCAGTTATTATTAATACAACCTCTGTGTTGGCACCAGTTATTATTAATACAACCTCTGTGTTAACACCAGTTATTATTAATAAACCTCTGTGTTAGCACCAGTTATTATTCATACAACCTCTGTGTTGGCACCAGTTATTATTAATACAACCTCTGTGTTAACACCAGTTATTATTAATACAACCTCTGTGTTAGCACCAGTTATTATTAATACAACCTCTGTGTTAACATCAGTTATTATTAATACAACCTCTGTGTTAGCACCAGTTATTATTAATAAACCTCTGTGTTAGCAGCAGTTATTATTAATAAACCTCTGTGTTAACACCAGTTATTATTAATAAAACCTCTGTGTTAGCACCAGTTATTATTAATAAACCTCTGTGTTAGCAGCAGTTATTATTAATAAACCTCTGTGTTAACATCAGTTATTATTAATACAACCTCTGTGTTAGCACCAGTTATTATTAATAAACCTCTGTGTTAGCAGCAGTTATTATTAATAAACCTCTGTGTTAACACCAGTTATTATTAATAAAACCTCTGTGTTAGCAGCAGTTATTATTAATAAACCTCTGTGTTAGCAGCAGTAATTATTAATAAACCTCTGTGTTAACACCAGTTATTATTAATACAACCTCTGTGTTAGCACCAGTTATTATTAATAAACCTCTGTGTTAACACCAGTGATTATTAATACAACCTCTGTGTTAACACCAGTTATTATTAATAAACCTCTGTGTTAGCACCAGTTATTATGAATAAACCTCTGTGTTAGCACCAGTTATTATTAATACAACCTCTGTGTTAGCACCAGTTATTATTAATACAACCTCTGTGTTGGCACCAGTTATTATTAATACAACCTCTGTGTTAGCACCAGTTATTATTAATAAACCTCTGTGTTAGCACCAGTTATTATTAATACAACCTCTGTGTTGGCACCAGTTATTATTAATAAACCTCTGTGTTAACACCAGTTATTATTAATAAACCTCTGTGTTAGCACCAGTTATTATTAATACAACCTCTGTGTTGGCACCAGTTATTATTAATACAACCTCTGTGTTAGCACCAGTTATTATTAATACAACCTCTGTGTTAGCACCAGTTATTATTAATACAACCTCTGTGTTGGCACCAGTTATTATTAATAAACCTCTGTGTTAGCACCAGTTATTATTAATAAACCTCTGTGTTAGCACCAGTTGTTATTAATAAACCTCTGTGTTAGCACCAGTTATTATGAATACAACCTCTGTGTTAGCACCAGTTATTATGAATACAACCTCTGTGTTAGCACCAGTTATTATGAATGCAACCTCTGTGTTAGCACCAGTTATTATTAATACAACCTCTGTGTTGGCACCAGTTATTATTAATACAACCTCTGTGTTAGCACCAGTTATTATTAATAAACCTCTGTGTTAGCACCAGTTATTATTAATACAACCTCTGTGTTAGCACCAGTTATTATTAATACAACCTCTGTGTTGGCACCAGTTATTATTAATACAACCTCTGTGTTAACACCAGTTATTATTAATACAACCTCTGTGTTAGCACCAGTTATTATTAATACAACCTCTGTGTTAGCACCAGTTATTATTAATACAACCTCTGTGTTAACACCAGTTATTATTAATACAACCTCTGTGTTAGCACCAGTTATTATTAATACAACCTCTTTGTTAGCACCAGTTATTATTAATAAACCTCTGTGTTAGCACCAGTTATTATTAATAAACCTCTGTGTTAACACCAGTTATTATTAATACAACCTCTGTGTTAGCACCAGTTATTATTAATACAACCTCTGTGTTAGCACCAGTTATTATTAATAAACCTCTGTGTTGGCACCAGTTATTATTAATACGACCTCTGTGTTAGCACCAGTTATTATTAATACGACCTCTGTGTTAACACCAGTTATTATTAATAAACCTCTGTGTTAACACCAGTTATTATTAATACAACCTCTGTGTTAGCACCAGTTATTATTAATACAACCTCTGTGTTAGCACCAGTTATTATTAATACAACCTCTGTGTTAGCACCAGTTATTATTAATACATCCTCTGTGTTAGCACCAGTTATTATTAATAAACCTCTGTGTTAACACCAGTTATTATTAATACAACCTCTGTGTTAACACCAGTTATTATTAATACAACCTCTGTGTTAGCACCAGTTATTATTAATAAACCTCTGTGTTAGCACGAGTTATTATTAATAAACCTCTGTGTTAGCACCAGTTATTATTAATACAACCTCTGTGTTAGCACCAGTTATTATTAATACATCCTCTGTGTTAGCACCAGTTATTATTAATACATCCTCTGTGTTAGCACCAGTTATTATTAATAAACCTCTGTGTTAACACCAGTTATTATTAATACAACCTCTGTGTTAGCACCAGTTATTATTAATACAACCTCTGTGTTAGCACCAGTTATTATTAATAAACCTCTGTGTTAGCACCAGTTATTATTAATACAACCTCTGTGTTGGCACCAGTTATTATTAATACGACCTCTGTGTTAGCACCAGTTATTATTAATACAACCTCTGTGTTAACACCAGTTATTATTAATACGACCTCTGTGTTAGCACCAGTTATTATTAATAAACCTCTGTGTTAACACCAGTTATTATTAATACAACCTCTGTGTTAGCACCAGTTATTATTAATACAACCTCTGTGTTAGCACCAGTTATTATTAATAAACCTCTGTGTTGGCACCAGTTGACAAAACAACCCTTTTTCTTGATGTTGCTTTGAGTTTTTGAGGTTTCTGTAATAAAGCTAAGTTACGACATATTAATGGTGAATATGCATTCAGAGCTAGACCACGTCCACACCAACGTTGTAGTTTTAAAATGCCACAGCACTTCCTAAAGCTCTCCTACAGTACACACACACGCACGCACACACACACGCGCGCATACACACACACACACACACACACACACACACACACACACACACACACACACACACACACACACACGCACACACACGCACACACAGCTGCTGTCAAGACATGTAATAATGAGTGTGAGTTGTTGTGATCAGACTTCTCTTATTAGTTTTTATTACTTGTCCTGTGTGTGTGTGTGTGTGTGTGTGTGTGTGTGTGTGTGTGTGTGTGTGTGTGTGTGTGTGAGATAGAAAATAAGGAGAGATGAGGTGATGGAGAAAAGGAGGGAAAGAACAAGCACATTTTGTATTTTGTCGCTCCTCTTAAGTTAGTTTTTATTCATGGCTTTTTGCTGAAGGTGAATTATTGCTCTGCTTCAGCACTGCTTGCTCTGCAGTGTTTACTAAGCACCACAACACACACACGCGCGCGCGCGCGCGCACGCACGCACGCACGCACGCACGCACACACACACACACACACACACACACACACACACACACACACACACACACACAGACAGACAGACGTGGGCATTTATATTCACCAGTGAAGGTAGGTTTAGTGGGAGCAGGTGAGGAATCCTGAGCAGCTGTGATTGGATAAAGCGTTTCTGGGCGGCGGTCCTCTGGGATGTTCGTATAGATTAGAGAGAGAGCTGTAATATCAGCAGCTCGGTCAGAGATAGAGATGCTGTTATTTTACAAACCAGGAAGGAAACATCCGGGTTTTTTCCAGGAGATTGAGACTGTATTTTGCTAGAAACATTGAAATACTGGCCGTTAAAACACTGGTTACATTTCCAGGAAAGAGGAGGGGCAGAGGAAGTGGTAGACAGGTCTTTAAGTTTGGATTCATGTCTTATCTCATGTGCAGACATTTGAATTTGCAGTCTCTGATTCTCACTTTATTTTCAGACATTAAACAGTCAGGTTGTGATTGATTTGTTGTATCTCTTCAAAACAGAAAAAAAGTCACATGAAAACTGGCACTTTGGCGACAACCATATTTCCTTTCTTAGTTTTAACCAAATGGTAGCCAACTGTGAACTTCACGCCGTTCTGAAGCCTTGACTTCGGTATTTCGTCTGTCACCATCTTGCTTTTTTTGGAACCAGAAGTGACCATATTTGGACACGCTGAAGAGGAGCAGGATGTAGTCAAACAGATAAAGCTGCACTAACTGGAGGTTCTTCTGTGCGCAGCCAGCTAGCTAGCGTCTTTTGATATCATGTGAGACGTTTAGGGAACATCGGTAAATTGTACGTTTAATGGATGTCTGTTATTTGTGGCTGGAGGGAGGGAGACGCTCTCCCCCTCTAATCTGCATAGAAACTACAGATTTGTTCTATCATAAAAGTCCAGCAATTATTACATCATTCATCTTAATGATATTATGATTATTTAGAATGATATTAATAATACTAACATTAATAATAATATATTACATTATTTTTGTAGTTTGTGGTTGTTACTGACATCAGATATCCAGTATTGTTCATAAGAATATTTCAATTTTATATCAGTATTTAAGACGATATGTCACAAGTGTTGTTTTCTTGCATTAGTTTTCTTGCTGAGGTGTCGTGTGCGTGTGTGCGTGTGTGTGTGTGTGCACGTATGCGTGTGTGTGCACGTGTGCGGGTATATAAAGGGTAAAATGTGCATCTGCACAAGGTAACTTTTAAATTACATCCCATCTGTCAGCTCATACATATGCATGCAGAAGATCAGCCTTGTTGTTCTTTACAGTTTGGAGTCGGTTGAACAGAGACAGGAAGTCTTGCAGGGCTGCGAAGAAAAATGCTTTAAATTCAAGGCAAATTTTTGATGTAAACACCTCCAAACATATTGTGTGTGTCCGTTTATCTGCTCTCTCTCTCCCGCGCTGCCTCTTTCTCCTTCTGCTTCATGGTGAAGCTTTTATACCGGCTCTTCGCTCTACCATGAATATGCAATGCGATCCTCTCCTGATCCCTGTGGGGACAGTCCGGCTCGTCTCGGCTCTGCTGCCTACACAGGGAGGTCAGAGGTCAGAGATAAGGGCCTCAACACAGAGCAGCCACAACCTGGAGTTGGTACCCATTACGCTGGAGGTGTGGGGGGCTGGGGAGCAGTGTGTGTGGTGGTGTGTGTGTGTGTGTGTGGGGGGGGGGGGGGTTGCGTGGGTGTGTGTGTATGAGTGCAGTCATGTGATCACACATAATGCATGTTGGGTCAGACGTGTGGTTTAATACGTCCCTGATCTCGTTCTACAGTCAGATAGAAATCACTCCCATGATTAACATTTCTCCGAACTCTCCACTGAACATGAAATCTGTAGATTCTGTGTTGAGATCATGTTGATGGTACATGTGTGCATAATATATGTTAGTTTTTAGACGATGCTTCCTTGTGTTAGCGCGTCTTTAGTTATTTTTTTCATCACAGCTTTCAGGACTCATCAGGAGCACAATTTGTCCTTCGGTTTACGTGACATCTTGAGATGTGGAGATCAGAACCGTCAGAATAATAATAGATTAAAAAGCAGCAATGCTGTAAATTTGGGATCTTTGGAGAAAATAACAGAAGGCATCATTGCAGTTTCTGTAATTTCCTGATTCCAAACTGATGCTAAAAAGGAAAGGTGCAGAGGTGGAAAGTTGAACATTGAATGAGGAACAGAACTATTATTTTTTTATATATATTTTTTTACAATTACTTAAATATTAAATCTAAAATCTAAACTATCTTGAAACCATAATTACATAAATTTTTGATTATTTATCTTATTGTTTCGTGTGCACTGAAACTGAAAAACATGAACAATGTCATCTCTGTTTGTCCAGCTTCCCTGGTGCCCCTATGATTGGACAAATTACACCGATAACTTATAAAGTGACAACTCGGTATCATATTGACAACGCAGAGGGATTCTTGTGTTTTTACATTATTGTGAAAATATTATGGGATGTTGGACAGGAGACTTGCAGAGGTGAAAACCTCAAAGTAAGGGTGGTGTGATGAAAGGAGTTTTTTTGATTTACTACATCATTTACCTTAAGAATGGGACATGCTTTTTGAAAATTCAAATAGTCATTAAAATATAGAAAATTAATTAGTTTAAGCGGCTACTTTCTTCCACTTCATTGTAATACATTACTCCTGTCAGAAGGTGGCAGTAATGCACCTAAAAACTGCCAACCGCCATTAAACAACATCAGGAGAAGAACAACACTTAAACTGACTGCAATACCACTGAGGGCCACTAGGGGCTGTCTCCAAAAAAATCCTCCAAAAGTCTCCAATAGACTCCCATCAATCAAAGCATCCATTTCTCTCCTGAAATCCAGTCAGGAGATGTTTCCATCATGGTGTCGTTAGATAAAGTAAATTTCCCGACTTTGTGATTAATAAAGTCAAATCTAATCTAAACTCCTTCTGATCAGTGTTCTTGTCCTTCTGGAAATAACTCCGTTCATTACATATTAAGACTCAGACACAGATATGTTTGGGGTGCAGTCAGTTTTCTGGTACAGGTGGGCGGGGCATAGGTTCTCAGTCAGATCCGCCCCTCGCTCCGACCCAGCTCGTCCAAATATGGTCACTTCTGGCTCCAAAAAACAAGATGGCAATGACCAAAATTCTGGAGACTTCAAAACATCAGTTCAGAAACCAGCAGGTGCGTTGCAGGTTGCACCCCCCCCCCCCCCCCCCCACACACACACACACACGCCTGTGCTGGTGTGTGTGTGTGTGTGTGTGTGTGTGTGTGTGTGTGTGTGTGTGTGTGTGTGTGTGTGTGTGTGTGTATGTATGTACGTGTGTGTGTTGGGGTCATAGACAGAGATGTATGAGCTGGAACAGAAAACAATGTAGAAACCAAACAAGCACCGCTGCTGCAGGGAGAGATCTATACTCAGCCTTAATTGATGACTGAGCTTGGTGTGTGTGTGTGTGTGTGTCTGTGTGTGTGTGTGTGTGTGTGTGTGTGTGTGTGTGTGTGTGTGTGTGTGTGTGTGTGTGTGTGTGTGGTGTTGACGAGCGGTGCTCTCTCCAGACCTGAGCTCAATAAGCCCCGACTTCAAACAAACAGCAACCACTTCACACAGGAGGAGGAAAATAAATGAAGCCAAAGGAGAGGAGAGGAGAGGAGAAATAAGGAGAGGAGAGGAGAAATATGGAGAGGAGAGGAGAGGAGAAATAAGGAGAGGAGAGGAGAGGAGAACTATGGAGAGGAGAGGAGAGGAGAGGAGAAATATGGAGAGGAGAGGAGAATATGGAGAGGAGAGGAGAGGAGAGGAGAAATATGGAGAGGAGAGGAGAATATGGAGAGGAGAATATGGAGAGGAGAGGAGAGGAGAGGAGAGGAGAGGAGAGGAGAATGTTCACATGATGTCTGTCTCATCCATGTTCACACCAGTGAGAACGTTCGTCATTTAGAGTTATTTGTCTCACTGCTGTTCGAGAGGCAATCAAAACATTCTGAGACTCGTCCTGTTGGTTGTGAACGGAGCAGGAAGTCGTCACACTGATGAACACGGAGCAGGAAGTCGTCACACTGATGAACACGGAGCAGGAAGTCGTCACACTGATGAACACGGAGCAGGAAGTCGTCACACTGATGAACACGGAGCAGGAAGTAGTCACACTGATGAACACGGAGCAGGAAGTCGTCACACTGATGAACACGGAGCAGGAAGTCGTCACACTGATGAACACGGAGCAGGAAGTCGTCACACTGATGAACACGGAGCAGGAAGTCGTCACACTGATGAACACGGAGCAGGAAGTCGTCACACTGATGAACACGGAGCAGGAAGTAGTCACACTGATGAACACGGAGCAGGAAGTAGTCACACTGATGAACACGGAGCAGGAAGTAATCACACTGATGAACACGGAGCAGGAAGTAATCACACTGATGAACACGGAGCAGGAAGTAATCACACTGATGAACACGGAGCAGGAAGTCGTCACACTGATGAACACGGAGCAGGAAGTCGTCACACTGATGAACACGGAGCAGGAAGTCGTCACACTGATGAACACGGAGCAGGAAGTAATCACACTGATGAACACGGAGCAGGAAGTAGTCACACTGATGAACACGGAGCAGGAAGTAGTCACACTGATGAACACGGAGCAGGAAGTAATCACACTGATGAACACGGAGCAGGAAGTAATCACAGTGTGACAAATCTGGGGAGCTGTGAATGTGAGAAACTTGTTTTCAACACTCTGTGAGCGGAGTGTTGTCATGTTGGAGGAGTCTGTTGCTATGGTGACACAATTCAGGTGGTCCACAGCGAATGTTCCCCTCAGAAGGTTCCAGTGGAACTCTGTGTTGACAGTCTGACTCTGGGGGACGAATTCACGGTGACACAAAGAAAACCCACCTGGTGTCTCCTGACCTGACGATCCTTCTTCGGTCTTGAACAGTGAAGCTCCGCCCCTCTTGAAACGTGATGTCATCAAAACACCTCACCGGCTCATCGCTTCATCGCCGTAGACTTTCTGGACATTTCAAGGATCTCCTCACATCATGTTGTGTTTTCATGGTTAATTATAACCTTCTCTGAACTATATCTTTAAATGGTAGATCACAGACAACAGAGGAGCATTATTAAGTTCAACCAACACAGATGATTAAACATGTGTTCTCATGTTGGGAGGATGTAGCAGCCGATGCTTATTATGATGTCACATAAACAAAATAGCCATTAAAGATGTTGAGCAGCAGGAGATGCCCATGTGTTTCTAGTATGGCTTCAGATTTTGACCAAACCAGAGCGCTCTAACTTCTCAGGATTACACGTCATGTCAAGGAACAAACAGCTGGAAACATGTTTTCTTTCTCTGAAGCTACGTTTGGGGAGAACCATGACTTTCTGTTTTCAGACATGCCTACCCTTGAAAGCTCTCGCTTACTTGCACTTGCATAAATTTCCACAAATTAATTATGATTACGAGTAGATAGCCAAGTGTTGTTGTTAAGATCACGGTTTAATAATGTGGTTATCTCCAGGCAGCCGACTATGAAACCCGTCAGTTTTATCTCCAGTAGAAACTTCTTCCTGATTAAAGCAGAATGTGAAGCGCTGATCAATCGTTTCCACTCTGTGTCTCCGCTGTTTTGGTTTCTCTCCCATGAGCCCGACTACAAAGAGCGACGCCCCCCCGAGCTGCTCCAAAGCTCATCTGAACATCTCAAGTCACAATCTCACCAACCAGATAGTTAGTGGTGACCTGAAGATAACAGAACTTTGGTTCCTCGTTGTGGCACCAAAACTAATTGACCAACTTCAGATAAGAGGATTAGTTCAAGTCTCTGTAAATGAGTTCTGTGTTGCTGTGAGTCATTTAGAAAATAAAACACATGCATCTTGTTTTAAAACGGAGACTTCTGACCTGTCTGGCTGGCTGAAACTAATCCACCTTCTCTTCTCCTCTTGTTTTATTCCTTCAGCCTCTATAATCTGTCATCTGGATGTTTATCTCTGTCAGGCTTTTGAATCAAGGATTTCACTGTCAGCCGGGGAGGCATTATGTTTAATCTGCAGCGAAAAATCCGTAATCATATGTTTGTTTTATTTCTGCAGATGCTTTTTTTTTTGCCTCTTATGCATGACCAAAGCTCCAAAATATATTCAGCATCTCTACCGTGTTTTTCCAGTTACATTTTTCATGCTTTATATTATTTATGGATCACTTTTTCTAAAGGATACACGTGAATATTTTCTGTATAGTCCTGGTTAAAATGTCACGAGATTAATGGAAACAACATTCACTGGAGGAAGAGGAGGAACAAAATCTTGGAATCTGTGTAATAACAACACTGGTAAATATTCTCCTGTAATAACAACACTGGTAAATATTCTCCTGTAATAACAACACTGATAAATATTCTCCTGTAATAACAACACTGATAAATATTCTCCTGTAATAACAACACTGATAAATATTCTCCTGTAATAACAACACTGATAAATATTCTCTTGTCATCACAACACTGATAACTGACTGAGAAACCTAAATAATGGCGATCTCACTTGTTTACGTGCACGTGTGCTCACATGGTGCACGTGAAAAGGGGATAATAAACACACACATGCTTTATGCCTTGAATATAATGAGTAATTCATCATCTGACTGAAACACAGAGGGGAGACAGACTAGTATTTTGTGTTTATCACAAATATGAGTCATAAATTCATTTGTAATGTCTGTTTTTCTAAAGCTGCTCTCACTCTGAATCTTTTACCGTCTTTCCCACGTCAGAGTCTTTATGTCTCACAAACAAACACATGCATGTCCTCAAAGAGATTCGTCCTCATTAGCAGCAGTGCCGCGTTGTTTAGAGGTCTCGTCTGGTCTCTTTAATTCTTCACATCTCTGATTGTGTGTGAACCAGTCGCAGAGCCGGAGACACGCTGACAACATGAACACAGGCTGTTTGTGACACTGATTACTAACAGGTCATTTAATTAAAGTCCCAAACCACCGCGTCACATCACAACACAACAGCTTATTCCAGGGTCCTTTCAACACAACTTCACAACATGACAGAAACCCAACGAATATACAATGAGATCAAGTATCAGCGTGTACAGCTGCTGGGTGGGACGATGACCACATCACCGTCGACTTTTCTTTAACCAATCTTTTCTCATTATTAGTTTTATGGCACGAAGGAAATCTTTTTGAATAAAATCGTCATGATAATAGTTCAGAATTCTTTTAGTTGAATTACTTCCCTCCTCCATCATCTCAACCCTCCCAACCAGGAAGAACCTGCAGCAGGTACTACAGGTCAAACAGGGACATCACTTCATCAACAACGTGTGTTTAGGATGATTGACAGTTTGTCAACAAGTGGGCGTGGCCTAATTCAGACGATGTCCTCTGGGCTTACATTTCATGATTTAATTCCTTCTGTTGCCTTTGTGGAATATTATAAAATTATATCATGAATACCATTTTTAGATGAATGTATGCATGCAGTAACAGGAGCAGCTGGTTTGTTTGAAGGAGATTTATTAGTCTTTTAAATCAGAAAGCAGTTTTAACTCCGTCTGCTCTGTTCTCCCGCCTTACCTCTGCTGTCACAAAGTATGCAATGAACATGTGTGTGTGTGTGCATGTGTGTTTGCGTGTGTGTGTGCGTGTGTGTATAAAAATGTGTGTATATGCGTGTGTGTGTGTATGTGTATGTCTGTATGTGTGTGTATATGTGCGTGTGTGTGTGTATGTGTGTGTATGTGTGTGTGTGTATATATATGTGTGTGTGTGTATATATATATATATATATATAAATATATATACATATATATGTGTATGTGTGTGTATATGTGTGTGTATATATATGTGTTTGTGTGTGTATATATATGCGTGTGTGTGTGTGTATGTGTGTATATATATGTGTGTACATATACATGTGTGTGTGTGTGTGTGTATATATATATATATATATACATGTGTGTGTACATATATGTGTGTGTACATATATGTGTGTGTATATATATATAAATATATATATACAGTGGATACGGAAAGTATTCAGACCCCTTTAAATTTTTCACTCTTTGTTTCATTGCAGCCATTTGCTAAAATCAAAAAAGTTCATTTTATTTCTCATTAATGTACACTTAGCACCCCATCTTGACAGAAAAAAACAGAAATGTAGAAATTTGTGCAAATTTATTAAAAAAGAAAAACTGAAATATCACATGGTCATAAGTATTCAGACCCTTTGCTGTGACACTCATATTTAACTCACATGCTGTCCATTTCTTCTGATCCTCCTTGAGATGGTTCTACTCCTTCATTGGAGTCCAGCTGTGTTTATTTAAACTGATTGGCCTTGATTAGGAAAGGCACACACCTGTCTATATAAGACCTTACAGCTCACAGTGCATGTCAGAGCAAATGAGAATCATGAG